>NC_087200.1:184891460-184975487 GCF_015104395.2 Macrobrachium nipponense | reverse complement strand
AGCGAATACGGTTTTTGCAACTTGGTAATTCAGTTAAGACGTTTTTTGGAGAAAGCGGCTTCAGGTAGAGTGTAGTTGAGGGTGCGTCTGTCTGTCTGACACGTCTCCTAGACAAAGGTCACTGTCCAGCTCCCCCGCACCGGGGAGAAGACATACCGGAAGTCCAAGGGAGTCGATCGGGATTTGCCCACAGACAGGCGCCTCTCTTGTTGAGCCTGTTGCCGCCTCAACAGGGCTCGGTTAAGCGTTGGAAAGGTGTTGCGGTCAGACGCCTTTCGAATGATTCAAGCGATTCGTCTCCGGTCGAGCGGCGCTCTTGGCGAGATTCGCCCATCCTTTCGCGTCCCTTAAAGAGGCGTTCAGGCGCCGAGATTCTTCGCCTCCTCCAGTCCAAGCGGTATAAGGAGCCTGAGAGTAGGGTTGCGCCGCGGCCGTTAGCGGCTCGTTCGTCGCCTCAATCTGTGCCTTTTTCGGCTCCATCTACTAGTAGAGATTGTGGTTTTAGCGCTGTAGCTAGCAGTTCTAAGGGTGTTTCTTTAGGCGCTTTTTCGTCTGTTACGCCTGATCGCCTGTTTCGCCTCGAATTTCGGCGGCTCAGAGCGAGGCGCAAGTAGTTTTTTCCGCCTCCTGCTGAACATTTAGGCTCTTCCAAGCCTACGTTAACTGTTTTTGATTCGTCTCTGGCGCCTTTGCGCAAGCAGTTAGAGATGTTAACCAACTGGATGAATGAGTCCAAGTGTGGTTCGAAACCTTCAGATCCGGTTGTAGTTCCGTCTACTTCTTCGGCGGTATCGGAGAATGAAGAAGAAGTAGAGGAGGAGGATTCTCATCACCTCTCGTGTTATTCACGTCTCCTTAGATTTCTTCTGGTATCTTATCCAGATTATTTTGAGAAAGCGGCTCCGCGCTCCCACTTCGACTTCGACTGATGAGGAGGAAAACTTCAGACCCTCTCCTCCCAAAACTTGTTCTATCTAAAGCGGTTAGACATTCGTTGAAAGAGACTGAAAAATGGATGTCTATGAAAAGAGACTTAGGGAAGGCTCTTTTTGCTTACCCTCCCTCTAGTTGCTTCGTAAGAGGTATAGGTTTTTTTATGTAACTGGGGAAGCTCCTTCTCTGGGAGTTTCTGCCTCCTCCCAGGGAGACTTCTCCAGTTTAATCAACTCCTCTAGAAGATCTGCTTTCGCCGCAGCGAAAGTTTTCTTTACAGCGCCTAAGTTGGACCACGTTGTAAAGAATCAATTTAAACTTTTGGAAGTCTTTAGCTTCCTTGATTGGACTATTGGCGCTTTAGCGCCAAGATCGAAGACTGTCCTTCTCTTTCTCAGGAGTTAGCGGAGGATTGGATTGGTGTTCTGTCCTGTGCGGACAAATCCATTAGGGATGATGTGATGAGTTAGCTTCGCTCATCGCCTTTGGTAACCCTTAAGAAAGGCAACTTTGGTGCTCCTTTGCTTCTAAAAGGGTTACTTCCCAACAGAAGTCTGCTCTATTGTTTGCTCCGTTTGTGAAAGATAACCTCTTTCCAGACGATGTAGTGTTGTCAATTTCGTCTGCGCTAGATAAGAAATCTACTTCGGATTTACTGGCACAGTCTATTAAGAGACCTAAAGCTCCTGTGGAGACTGTTCCTTCGGTTTTCTCCTCTGGCCCAAGTGCCTTTTCGAGGGAGAAAACCCAAGCGCTTCTTTCGGCCGAAGTCGAATTTGCGACCTCAGTCTAAGGCCTCGGCCAAGGTTAACAACCTTCCAAATGAAAGCTCGGTTCTTCATGCACCAGTGGGAGCCAGGCTGGCTGTGTTTTGGAGGAATGGAAAACAGAGGAGCAGAAGCCTGGTAGTGCAAGTACTCAGTTCGGCTATCGTATTCCTCTCGTTTCACCTCCCTCGCTCTCACCTGTGCCAATTCCATTCCAGCATACTCTCCGGGCTCAGACAAATTTCTGGCGCTAGCCGCAGAAGTGGAAGCGCTTGTTCTCAAAGAAGCGATAGAACAGATAGAAGGGGGATTTTCCTCCAGGCTTTTCAATCGCCTTTTTTGTAGTTCCCAAGTCATCAGGGGGCTGGAGGCCGGTTTTGGATGTGAGCGCCCTGAACTTGCATGTCCAGAAAACAAAATTTCATATGGAGACCACTCGGTCGGTTCTGGAGTCCATCAGACAGGGGGATTGGATGGTCTCTCTGGACATGCAAGAACGCTTATTTTCACATTCCGATACATCACGAATCTCGGAAGTACCTGAGGTTCATGTTCGAGGACAAGTGTTTCATTTCGGGCGCTTTGCTTCGGACTAGCGACCGCTCCTCAAGTTTTCACCAGGGTTCTATCCCCGATAGGAAGCTGGCTGCACATATTAGGAGTAAGAATCTCCCTCTATCTGGACGATTGGCTTCTCCGGTCGGAATCAGAGAGTCGGTGCATGAAGGACCTTGGAACACTCTGGATCTTGCCAGAAAGTTAGGAATTCTGGTCAACAAACAGAAGTCCAGTTGGTTCCATCTCAGAGCATCCTTTATTTATTTTTTGGGGATGATTCTGAATGCTCAAGTTTTTCGGGCTTTTCTGTCCCCGAAGAGGGTTCAAGGCTGTCTGGAGACAGTTCAGGAGTTCTTGGACAAAAAGGTAGTCTGCCAATCAGTGGATGAGGCTCCTGGGCAAATTGACGTCAGTGGAGAAATTTGTGACGTTGGGGAAGACTGCACATGAGACCTCTGCAGTTTTTCCTGAGAGCCTCTTGGTGTGGCAGGAAGACACAACCAGACTCGATACCTTTCCTGTCACAGATCAAATAAAAGAGGACCTAAGGTGGTGGGTGGCTCTCTCGAGCAAGGTTGGAAGAAGGGTTAGATTTACGACCCATCCTCCCGAACCTACAGTTCTTTTCCGACGCATCGGACACGGAGGTGGGGAAGGCTGCCCTACTGGGAAATCAACGGACTTCAGGAGCTTGGTCGGAGAAGGAGAAGAAGTTTTTTTCCACATAAATGTAAAGGAACTGTTAGCAATTTTCTTGGGGCTCAGACAGTTTCGGAGTTTAGTAGAAGGTCAGAGTAGTGGCAGTGCATTCCGACAACTCCACGGCTCTCTCGTACGTGCGAAACAGGGGGGGACTCAGTCTTTCTCTCTGTACGAAGTAGCCAAGGATCTCCTCCTGTGGTCAAACGAAGCGAAGGTTCAGCTAGTCCCGAGATTTGTTCCGGGAAAGATGAAACGTCTGGCGGACGAGTTAAGTCGTCAACAGCAAGTGTTACCTCTGGAGTGGACTTTGGACAACAAGATTGTCAGAAACTTTGGCGCCTTTGGGGACGACCGTCAATAGACCTGTTCGTGACATCAAGGAACAACCGTCTTCCTCTCTTTGTTCTCCAGTCCCAGATCCTCTAGCTTGGTCGGTGGACGCAATGCTGTTGGATTGGTCGGGTCTGGAAGCTTATGCATTCCCTCCGTCGGTCTAATAAGAAGAGGTGCTGAACAAGTTCATGTCGCACAAAAAGGCAATGTAACACTAACGTTAAATCGCTCCTTTTGGCCCAGGAAAGAGTGGTTTCCGGACCTTCTCCAGTTGTTAGTAGACTTCCCCAGACTTCTTCCTCCAGAGAAGTGGCTTCTCAAACCAAAACCGCACTTCAAGAGGTTCCACCAAAACTTGTCCGCTCTAGCTCTGACAGGGTTCAGACTGTCCGGAATCTTGTCAGAGCGAAAGGATTTTCCAAGAAGAGCTGCAGAAGCTATCGCTCGTTGTAGGAGAGAGTCTTCTAACAAACTCTATCAAGGGAAGTGGAGAATCTTCAGAGAGTGGTGTAGAAGTGCTAAAGTCTCTAACTTCTGCGACCCGTCTTTAAACAAGAAATAGCAGATTTTCTTCTATTTCTTAGGAAACTCTAAGAAACTGGCTCCTTCGACGATCAGAGATATAGAGCCATGCTCTCTTTGGTTTTCGACATCGAGGTTTGGATATTTCCTCCAATTCAGATCTGTCGGACCTCATTAGGTCTTTCGAAACCACTAAGCTCCCGCAAGATACAGTGACTTGGAACTTAGATGTGGGTTGCTTAAGTTTCTCATGGGGCCACCGTTTTGAGCCTTTGAAGTCGGCTTTTCACTTCAAGGGAAACTTGACCTAAAAAGAAAGGCCAACTTTTTTTCTTATTGCACTAGCTTCTGCTAAGCGTGTCAGCGAATTGCATGCTATAAAGACAAAAAAGAGTCGGTTTCTCTCAAGGCAATGCTGTATTTTCGGTATTCTTTGACCTTTCTAGCCAAAAATGAGAATCCTTCTAATCCTTGGCCGAGGAGTTTTGTGGTAAGGAACTTATCTGATTTGGTTGGACATGAGGAGGAAGAAAGGCTCTTATGTCCAGTCCGGGCTATTAAGCAGTATCTGTTTGCCATAAGGGTATAGAGGACAATCTTCTAAGCTCTGGACCTCGGTTCAAAATCCCTCTCGTCCTCTTTCTAAGAATGCTATATCGTTCTTTATTAGAGAGCTTATCAGGGAAGCTCACTCGCAGTCCGAGAACGACAATCTTTCCGTTCTGAGAGTTAAAGCTCACGAGGTTAGAGCAGTGGCAACTTCTTTAGCATTCAGAAAGAATTTATCTTTAGCTTCGATTCTTCAGAGCACGTTCTGGAGATCGAATTCGGTTTTTTTGCGAGTCATTATCTCAAAGAGATAGAAACGGTTTTCGGAGAAATTGTAAACAACGTTAGGTCCGGTGGCGGTTTCTGGCATGGTGTTGGGAGAAACGGCACAGGGGTCGTCACTCTATGCTAACTTTTCACCTTGAATAGGTTGTCGAGTTCAAGGGAAGCTGGGGGTACTGAGTACCTGGGATACTCACCAGTCTGTTAGGTCAGATTTTACAATGGTTGGGTATATATGTTTTTAAATCTGGTGTTGGTGACAAATGTTTTGTATGATTGAATTTCTGGTCTTAGCCCAGGGCAAGGGCAATCTTTGTTGTTACTATCCTCCGTCAGTCAGCCTTGACTCGCTTGAACTACGGAAGGGATTCCACTCCTGTAGAAGGCTAACTTTTGGTCAAATTCCAATTCCTCTACAATAGTAAGAAGAGCACCGACCAGAGGCAGTAACAGTCTGCTGTAGCTCTCTTACAAGGTAAGGTACAACAGACACCTTGAGTGTTTACTGGTATTGCAATAAATGTAACCATTTAAAAATACTAGTGGTCCACTGAATCCCACCTTCCCATAAATGTGTAATCAGCTCTATAATTGTTCGGTAAGACACTACAATAAAAATGAAATTTTCATTATTAAAATGAAGTTTTATTGTATACTTACCGAACAATTATGATTATACCCACCCTCCTCCCCTTAGGTGGACGGACGGGCAGAAAGAATTGGATTCACCTGGGCAGTTGTACCTGGTTCTCCCGCGAGTGGAGGGAGATGACGTCATCACCACCAGTGTTGGCGACGCCGACGTGCTAAATTTGAATTTAGTATCCTGCCGCTCGTGGAAATCACGGCTCTATAATTGTTCGGTAAGTATACAATAAAACTTCATTTTAATAATGAAAATTTCATTTTTGTTTTATATTTACTGTACCTCATATATTTCTACAGCCATAAATTGCATATGCAAGAAAAGGTTGCAGAAGCATTTGTGAAAACTTTCCAATTAGCACCCGATGAAGTGTCAGTCATCAAAGGTTCTACCAGAGAATCTCCAATCACTCAAGAATTTTTCACTGTGCTGGAAAAAACACAGAAAATAAGGAACAGTACAAAATATTTACTTCAGGTGAGTATATCTCGTATAGTTTTCATTGACATAAATATAGATATTGTTCAGAATCATGTTATAAGAAGCAAAATGAATTTCTTTTCATGCATATTTACTTACTATTAAATAATCCTCAGACTGGTCATCAGAAGACAGCATTGGATGTTATGGAGCAGATGAATGTGTGTCGCGAAGCAGGTCTAGAACGTCTTTATCGGTGGTGCCAGAGTCAGTGTCGTTCGCCAGATCCATCTCCTCTCCTTCCTCAGGCACTTGTTGCCCTTCAGGAAAGACCAGTTTTGTTCAAGTAAGTGCAGGTCACTGAGATAAGTTCGTTCGTTTGTAAAGTGTTGAAGATAATTTTATATATAGTTATGTTGATGATGGTGAATTTTATATATGTATGTTGATGATGGTGGGAATTTCTTTTATTGTAATCTGGTTGTGTTTACTAAAGCACCAAGTTAAAGATTTCTCCCTAATTGCTATTTCTCCTTTCATATTGTCTTTCTTCTAACTTACTTTAACACCCTCTCCTAACAGTTGGTTCATCATTATTTTCAGCATTGAATGACCTGACAGGTCCCAGTGCTTGCCTTTGGCCTAAATTCTATATTTCCAGTTCCAATTCTCCCTCAGAGAGATAGATTTCAAAATTAATGTTTCTTTTACAGTTTAGTAGTTGAAGAATGGGTTGTGGTAAGAAGAGGCTGGCTTGTTCGAGGGTTCTTAGATGCCCTCACAATTGGAGGACCGGAGGAGCTCCCAGACCAATCGAACTGCAAGCACATGATCCATTACGCTATGTGGGTGATATGTTGGCTTGGGTACATCAAGCCCTGCCCTCAGAAAGAGAAGCAGCTCAGACTCTTTTTGCCAAGTGCACAAATATTGGTAGGTGACCAGTTTAGTTTATATTCATGGATGAAATTTCATGTAAATAACATTGAAGCATTTGCAGTTTATAGATAAATCATAGGATTGGACAATTATTGACTGAAAATTAACCTATTAAGGGATGTAATAGCAAAAGGAGAAAGGACTTACATATAATGAATTTTTTGGATCACAGAGCAGTAATTATGAACTTTATTTTGGAAACCTGCAGCTCTTAGTAATTTCTTTTAAATGTAAGCTGGCATACAAGCATTATACCCTTTATGAAATTAATAAGGGACTTTTTTTATTTTCCTTTAAAATGAAGGCCCAAGATGGAACATCTCAGATGATGATAATGTATTTTTTGTTCATGAAACTTACCTGACAGATATATATATAGCTGTATTTCTGACGTCCGACAGAATTTCAAAATTCGCGGCACACGTAGTGGGGCGGTCAGGTGGTAGTACCCTTATCCCGCCGCTGGGCGGCGGATCAGGAACCATTCCCATTTTCTATTCATATTTTTTCTGTCGCCGGTGCTGCAAACATCTGTTTACAGTACCTCCGTCTAGGATTTTTTCATTATCTCGTTAATATATCTGGATTGACTTTTGGTATCGACTTCTGGATTGTTGGATTGCACTCGGAATAGTGGGATTGGTTTTTGATTTGGATTGGCTTTTCTAGATTCAGTATGTCTGGATCAAGTTCGGGAAGTTTCAGATGTGTGTGAGGAGTGAATGTAAGGTGAGGCTTCTTAACCTTCAGTTGATCCTCACACAGTTGTATGGATTGCAGGGGGCATGTTTGCGTGGTTGATGATCGGTGCAATGAATGTAAGGATTTGGGGATGATGATAAATGGAGGATGTATGAGACCTATCGGCGTTAAAATTAGAGCGCGACTAGAGTCAGGAGGTCTTCCTCCAAGGGCAGCTCTACTAAAGGTTAAGGATAGTAACATTTCTCCCTCCTCTAACACCAGTAGATTTTGCCCAACCCTAATCCTGTTTTGTTGCCTTCGGGGCCCCCAGTGCTGTGTCTGGAGAAGGTAACACCCTTTCTCTGATTCTAGAGTCCTATTCGTGCTCTCGAATCTAAAGTTTTGGCCCTAGAAACCGGCCCAGTGAAAGTTTGTGTTAGTGCCCCTAGTGTTGTGGAGGGGGCGTCAGATCGGCCCCATATGCCTCTAGGCCTAGACCTCTATCGGACTCCCAGGACTCAGGGAGTGGGTATGTCGAAAGCCGCAAGAGGGTTACGGGGGCTCCCCACGATCTGGCGTCCCTTCGCAGGCCTTGTTGCTAAATCCCAGGCTGCCAAGGAGCGCGCACGAGCGCGTATCCTGAAAGATTGCTTTTCGTCCTCCAAAGCGTCCTCCCCGCGCAATGGTGGAGCGCTCGGAGAGACTCGCGTCCGTTGAAAAGGACTTTTCGCTTTGAGGACGCTTCACGTCCTATGTCTCCTCTTTCGTCAGAGGACCGCTTATGACGCCTTTCCTCCTCAGAAAAGAGAGGAAGGCTTTCTACAGATGAGGACGTTCGTTTCCACGCACAGGCGTGTTCACCTGAGAGGCAGATAGCTGTACCTGCTAGAAGGAAGGAGGCGTCCCCTCGCCCCTCGCCTTCTCGCAGTCTCAGTCCTGCCCCTTCTTTGCTCCTTCGTCACCTACGAAGGATATCCTTGTGTCCCTTCAGGACCAGATTACGTCGCTGATGGCTCAGAGGACTTGCCCAGCAGCAGTCGAGCCTAAGCGTAGGAAGGACGTTCGGCTGCCCGTCAAGAGGACGAAGCGGCCCGCATTCTCTCTCAGCTCGCTCGCTCTCTCTCCGCCTCCGGATCGTCAACGTTCTCGCTCTCCTAGCAGATCTTTTACTCTCTCAGGAGAAGACGCTCGTCAGGACTGCTCGGCGTTCGAGCGGACCGCATTTGCGCTCTCGGCAAGTAGCGGTTGACGACGCTCGGCAGACGCTCGGCGTTCTAGACAGGACGCTTTGAGCTCTCTTCAAGACTCTTTTAAGGACGCTCGCAGGAGCTCGGCGCGCGAAGCAGGACGCTTCTGGTTATAGACAGGACGCTTTTGAGGACGCTCCGCAGGACGCTCGCCGTGTGAAGCAGGACGCTTTTAGAGCGAAGCAGGACGCTTTGGAGACTGCAAAGCAGGACGCTCGCTTGTCTAAGCAGGACGCTTTTGGCGCCGCTCGTCAGGAAGCTCGCGCTTCCTTTCGTAGAGGAGCTTCTGTTAAGACAGTTAACGTGGCTTCTAAGGATGCTTCTCTTTCGGAAGATGTCCGTGCATCTAAAGATCAACGTACGGCTGCTTCCTCGTACCTGTAGTGGATACTTCCAACCAACGGAAGTCTTTATTCAGGATTGAGCCTAAGGGACGTACTCCCTCTCCTGATAGGCGTTCTCCAGTTCCTCTTAGGGAGGAAGGGGAGCTTAGTAATCCAGGGAGTTCCGTAGAGGAAGACACAGCCGGTAGCTTCAGCTGTCTCGGACTACAAGGTTCTTGTTAGGCTGTTACGTTCAGCATTCGGGGACAAGTTCCAGCCGACAGCCCCTAGGTCTCCTCCTCACAACTTTCGTCGTCCAAGACCGTAAAGACCCCTGAATTCGTCGAAATGAGACGTCTCTGTCGACCAAGAGGGCGTTTAAGAAACTTCAAGACTTTATGTCCAGAAGGAAGGATCAGGGCAAGACCACTTTCGCCCATCCACCCTCTAGACTCGCCGGGAAAGGAGGAGTTTGGTATGAGACCAAGGAGGATGTGGGGATAAAGGTCCCTTCGTCCGCGTTGGGTGACTTCTCCAGTTTAGTGGACGCCCAGAGGAGGTCTCTCTTAGCGTCTGCTAAGGTGACCTGGACTCCGGTTGAGACTGACCACCACTTGAAGGGACTTCTTCGTACCCTTAATGTTTTTAATTTCCTAGACTGGTGTCTGGGAGTTTTGGACCTTCAGTCTAGAAGTCCTGATTCTCTCAGTCTGGGGGAGCTGTCCAGCGTGTTGTCATGTATGGACAAGGCCGTCAGGGATGGTTCGGAGGAGCTATGTTTCGAATTTTGGAACTGCCTTCCTGAAGAAAAGAGCACTGCTGTGCAATTTTACTGCTAAGTCGGTATCTCCCGCTCAGAAAGCGGAATTGCTCTTTGCGCCTCTTTCGGACCATCTCTTCCCCCAGGCTATGGTAAAGGATCTTGCACAGAGTTTGCAAGAAAAGGCGACCCAGGACCTCTTGGTTCAGTCTTCAAGACGTCCAGCGGTTCCTTCCACGTCAACATTCAGCAAACCCCCGAAGAAAGTCAAACCCTTTCGCGGGGCACCCCCCTCGAGAGCAGCTCCTCGAGGGAGAGGTTTTTCGAGAGGAAGAGCTTCATTCAAACCGAAAAACAGCAAATGAAGATCTCGTCCTTCAGACACCAGTCGGGGCCAGACTGGAATTCTTTGCGGAGTCTTGGAGGCAGAGAGGAGCGGATCCTTGGACCCTCAAGATAGTAGAACGGGGGTACAAGATCCCTTTTCTTCATCCTCCTCCTTTGTCTTCAACTCCCAGAGACCTCTCTCCATCCTATCAGGGAGAGAAGAAAAGTGTTCTTTTCGATCTCTTAGACCAGATGTCGAAAAAAGAGCGGTGGAACAAGTCTTGGATCTAGAGTCACCGGGCTTCTACAACAGGATTTTCCTAGTGCCGAAGCAGTCGTCAGGTTGGCGCCCGGTCCTGGATGTGAGCAGGCTAAATCTTTTTGTAGAAAAGATAAAGTTCAGAATGGAGACGCCTCAGTCGGTGCTGGGAGCATTGAGACCTGGCGACTGGATGGTGCTCTAGACCTGCAGGACGCATACTTCACGTCCCAGTCCACCCTCGTTCAAGGAAGTACCTGAGATTCGTCTTGGACAACAGGGTTTGGCAGTTCAGAGCCCTTTGTTTCGGTCTCAGCACGGCCCCAATGGTTTTCACAATGATTATGAGGAATGTAGCGAAGTGGCTCCATTCGTCAGGAATCAGGATATCCCTCTACCTCGACGATTGGCTGATCAGAGCGTCGTCGAGGCAGAAGTGTCTGAAGGACCTTCAGTTTACGCTAGCCCTAGCAAAGTCTCTGGGTCTGTTGGTCAACACCGAAAAGTCGCATCTGACCCCGACACAGTCCATCGTGTATCTGGGGATTCAGATGGATTCAGTGGCTTTTCGGGCGTTTCCATCCCAGGAACGTCAGTGACTGGGTTAGAGAAAAGTCGCAGCCTTCTTATAGAGAGAAGCTTGTTCGGTGAGGGAGTGGATGAGTCTGCTGGGCAACCATTTCCTCACTAGAAAAGTTTGTCTCGCTGGGAAGACTGCACCTCAGGCCTCTTCAATTCTTCCTTGCGGAAGAATGGACGTCAAAAGGGGACCTGAATGCGATCCTAAGGATCTCCACGAAGTAAGAGTACACTTAAGATGGTGGCTCGACCCTCAGAAGTTACGAGAGGGCCCTCCTCTCCTTAAATCTTCTGAGCCCCGACCTAGTGTTGTTCTCAGACGCTTCCACTTCCGTTTGGGGAGCAACACTAGGGGGAAGAAGTGTCAGGCTCCTGGAGAGGGGAACAGGTAGCCTGGCACATCAATGTAAAGGAACTGGCAGCGATATTCCTGTCGCTGCAGTTCTTCAAAGAAAAACTGTCAAGCAAGGTTGTTCAAGTCAACTCGGACAGTACCACAGCCCTTGCGTATCTAAAGAATCAGGGAGGGACTCGCTCCAGATCCTTTTTCTCCTGGCGAAGGAAGTTCTGCTATGGGCAGACAGGCACATCAAGATCCTGACAAGATTCGTGGCAGGGGTTCAGAATGTCAGGGCGGACCTTCTCAGCCGCCGGAATCAGATTCTACCAACAGAATGGACCTTGCACCAGAAGTCTGTCAAAAGTTATGGAAATTGTGGGGACGTCCTCTAGTAGACCTGTTCGCTACATCAAGGACGAAGAGGCTTCCTCTGTATTGCTCCCCGGTTATGGACCCAGGGGCAATTGCAGTGGACGCGTTTGCTCTGGAACTGGACCAAAGACCTGGATCTTTACGCCTTTCCCCCATCAAGATCATGGGGGACGTAATGAGAAAGTTCGCAGCGTCAGAAGGGACAAGGTTGACTCTGATTGCCCCAATGTGGCCAGCAAGAGAGTGGTTCACAGAGGTCATGACGTTCCTTGTGGACTTCCCAAGAACGTTGCCCTGGAGGAGAGATCTACTCAGACAGCCTCACTTCAAAAGGTTTCACCAAAACCTCTCCGCTCTGGCCCTGACTGCGTTCAGACTATCGAAAAGCTGGCCAGAGCGAGAGGCTTTTCAAAGGCAGCTGCGAGAGCAATCGCTAATGCTCGAAGAGCCTCTTCAAGAGCTGTCTACCAGTCTAAGTGGTCTTCCTTCAGGGCATGGTGCAAGAAGGAAGGAATTTCCTCTTCCACGACCTCTGTGAATCAGATAGCAGATTTCTTACTCTATCTAAGAAATGTGCAAAAATTGGCAGTTCCTACAATCAAGGGTTATAGGAGTATGTTGTCTGCCGTTTTTCGCCACAGAGGAATGGACCTCTCGACAATAAGGATCTGCACGATCTCTTAAGGTCGTTTGAAACTACCAAATTCCACAAGCAAGACCGCCCTCATGGAATTTAGATGTGGTGTTGAAACATCTGATGCTAAGTCCCTTGAGCCTCTCCATGAAGCTTCTCTAAGGGACTTAACGAGGAAAACGCTTTTCCTAACTTCTCTGGCGACGGCGAAGAGAGTTAGTGAAATCCAAGCGTTTCAGTAGCCTAGTGGGGTTTCAAGGGAGACAGCGCTGTCTGCTCGTTGAACCCTTCTTTCTTGGCTAAGAACGAGAACCCGTCTAATCCTTGGCCAAAGAGCTTTGAAATCAAAGGAATATCGAGTCTCGTGGGTCAAGAACCAGAGAGAGCCCTGTGCCCTGTCAGGGCTTCTCAAGTTCTATGTGAATAGGACTAGAGAGATAAGAGGTCCCTCAGGTAATCTCTGGTGCTCGGTGAAGAGACCGGATTTGCCGGTTGTCGAAGAATGCTGTTGCTTTCTTCTTGAGGGACGTCATTAAAGAGGCTCATTCATCTTGCCAGAAGACTGATATGAGCCTCTTTAAAGTGAAAGCTCACGAGGTCAGAGCCCGTAGCTACCTCTCTTGCCTTTACCAAAGGAACATGTCTATCAGAGATATTCTGATAGCACCTTCTGGAGGAGCAATTCCGTATTCGCCTCACATTACCTCCGGGATGTGAGGACGATTTACGAGAACTGTAGTTCTTTGGGACCTTACATTTCGGCAGACACAGTTTTGGGGCTGAAGGTAGCTCTCTCCCTATCCCTTAGCTTAGTTAGGTTAGTTTATTGTGTTTTTTGGTTGATGGTGAGATCTTCTGTGAAAATCTCCCATTCCATAGTGTTAATATCAGGGTTTTTGCGTTAGTTGGTCAGGTGGTGGTAGGTTGCTGTGTTACTGCCATATGTTTTGCCTAGATGGTCTTGTCACATTGTGGTCACGCCCCCGTTGACAGAGCATCCAGAGAGCGCCAGCACTACAGGTCAACACCTGGCTGGCAACTCTGATAAAGCATAAGCAGGCTTTAGGTGACAGTAATCACATAGTCTACTTTGCTATCAGGTAAGGAACCAATAAGTTAATCTTTATTTAATTTAAATTTCCTAAAAAAATCCTAGTCTGTCTCTACCCACCATCCGAAGGTGTGATTCAGCTATATATATATCTGTCAGGTAAGTTTCATGAACAAAATGATTGTTATAATACAATTAAGTTTGTTCATACTTACCTGGCAGATATATATACTTAGAGTGCCCACCCTCCTCCCTCAGGAGACAAGGGCCATAAATAAATATGAATAGAAAATGGGAATGGTTCCTGATATCCGCCGCCAGCGGCGGGAATGGGTACTACCCACCTGACCGCCCCACTACGTGCCGCGAAATTTTGAAATTCTGTCGGACGTCAGAAATACAGCTATATATATATCTGCCAGGTAAGTATGAACAAACTTAATTGTATTATAACAATAACATTTTATTAACAAAAATTATTTACTGAAATGCTGTATTTTATGAAATAGTATTTTAAGCAGTATATATATTGCAGGTATGTAGTATATAGTTTATGAGATGTATATTGCTTTACTGTGTCTTTATTTTAACCAGAGTGGTACTTTTATTACAGATCCAGCAGAGCAGACTCGTTCAAAACAGTTGCCAGTATCTCAGAAAGTGTTTGCCTCCCTTAAAAACAAGGATAGAGCAAATGATAGTCATAGACCAAGGCCGGGAGGGTAGTAAAAAGCCTGTGCAACTGTATAGAATCAGTAACCTACTTCGCTTCTATCACAATACAATTTTGCAGGTTAGATTGTTTTAATGTTATTTGTTTGCCTTAGGGTATATGGTAGCTCATTTTACAGTTCTGTTTCCATATTTTTAAACCTTCATTGCGATCTTACTTCTACTTCGTGTTTAGCTCATCTCTAAATTTATATTGTAAGAATTTGTTTGTTGTTTGAGGATTTTTATTTAATGTGTAAGTTGTACTTAATATTTCATGAAATTGTGAATTTAAGTAATACAATGCATTGTTTTTTTTTTACTTTAGTTAGTTATCAGAATAAATCCTTTTGTGAGTATAAGATTACATATTAGTATTATGTATACTGTGTACAGTACATAATAATTTAACAAGACCTGGAGTGACATTTGTAGTCCCTTGCAGGGCTTATCTTTCATTCAAGAATTATGGCTTTTGTTCATGAAACTTACCTGTCAGATATATATATAGCTGTATTTTCTGAAGTCCGACAGAACTTAAAAAACTTCCGACACACGCAGTGGTCGTCCAGGTGGTTAGTACCCATTCCCGCCGCTGGGAGGCGGGTATCAGGAACCATTCCCATTTTCTATTCATAATTTTTCTGTCGCCGGTGCTGGAAACACCTGTTTCCAGTACCTCCGTCTTAGATTTTGGAACTTCATTGCCGCTAAGTATCCTAATTGTCTTTTAATTTATTTATGGGATTTGTGGCTAGGCATACGCTATCTTAAATTGATTTGAATTTGATTCATTTTTGCATAAGATATCTGAATCTAGTTAGGCTAGTTTCAGAGGGTGTTGTCTGCAAAGATAGGGTGTGGCTACCGAAAGCTTCGGTAGATCCGCACTTGGTATGCCCGAGGGGTATGAGTCTTGCTTCTTTGTTGAGATTTGTCATGTAAGGAGTGTGAGACTTTGTCTAATTCCGTAAGGAAGACGTATGATTCGTATGTACGCAATTAATCAGTAAACAAAAGTCAGGGTAGTGAACCTGCTAACCTTCCTGTAGACTTTTTTTTTTGCCTAACCCTGTAGTATGCCCTACGGGTTATGAATATGTCTGCGAGAGGTGATCGCTCTCCTTCATTGTTATGAAGAGTGCTACTTCTGTTATTGTTTCTCATAACTCTGTAATGTTGCCTTCGGGCCCTAAACAGTGTCTGTAGAGGTTATTGCCCTTTCTCTAATACTCTTTCGATTCGTATCTTAGAATCGAAAGTGCTTGCTTTAGAAAGCAATAGTGAAGTAGCTAAGTGCAGTGACAGTGCCCCTTGTGTAGTGGAGGGTGCGTCAGATCGGCCTTATTTCGCCTCTAGGCCGGGACCTCTGCTTGACTCCCAGGACCCGGGAGAGAGCATGTCGAAAGCCGAAGGAAGTTACGAGGAATCCCCACCGATCTGGGCGTGCCTTCGGCAGTTTTCTGATGAAAATCCCCAGACTGCCTAAGTGGTGCACGGGTTCCACGAATCCTGAAGGATTGCTTCTCGTCCTCCGAAGCGTCCTCCCCGCGCAGGGGTTGGAGCTTTCGGAAGGACTCGCGCCCTCTAAATAGAAGCTTTATAGAAGAGGACGCTTCACGTCCTCTCTCTCTCGTTATGCGTTCCAGTGAGAAGTAAGAAGGCGAACGTCGCCTGATCACGTGTACGTCTTTCCACCGAGAAATATGAAAAAGAAGTCTTAGTAGCAGGACGCCTTTGAGAGCGGACGTCCGAGCTTTGTTACTGTGAGAATAAGAAGGCATTCCCTCGCCCCTCGTATTCTCACACGATCAACCCCTCTCCTGAGACTGTTTCGTGCAGTCGGATTTACTCTACCGAGAGTGTATCTCGCTTGTTTTGACGCCTGTCAGGAGCATGACGCTTTTCTGCACGCTTCTTTTGACGCTCGGCTTGGACGGGACGTTCGGATGGACGCCAGGCGCCGTCGGGTGCACGCCAAGCGCGCACCAGTGGACGCCGAGCGCACGCCAGTGGATACCGAGCGCGCGCCGCGCGCGCCAGGACGCGATCCTGCTCGCTGCTGCCAGTGGACGCCGAGCGCGCACTGCCAGTGTGTCGCCACCTGGCTGAACGTTTCTGTTGAACTCTTCAAGCTCTTGTTTACGATTTGGGCCTCAAGAATTTTACCTCTACCTCGGTGATACCTTATACCTCACATGCAAAGAATGTGAAGTAAGCAGTGCTTCGGAGGAAGCTTAAAGTGAACAGACAACTTCGTCTTCGAAACCCAGCAAGACCTCGGGTTTCGTGAATTCAAGAGGTCTCTGTCAATATTATATTGCTTTTCGCAAAGGTGGATGGAGTTAAGGAAAGCTCAAGGGAAGATCTCGTTTTCTCTACCGCAGTCAAGACTTTGCGATAGGGCAGTTACGGGTTATGTAAAGGCTCGATGTCCTGCACGTCAGGACTCTCGGCAACGTTCAGTAGGATTCTTGCAAAGGCACTCATCAAAAGGACACTCTTCAGGAAAGCGCAAGACAGGACTTCCTTTGCCATACTGCCAATAAATTTTAAGCTTTAGCAGGCATTAGTTGTGATACGGGAGAGGAAGCTGGTTGGAGAGTTTCTTCCTCTTCCCAGGATAATTTTGCAAGCTTTTTTAGCCCATCTGAAAGGGTTTTTCAGATGATAGATTTTGTTAGTTTCTAGTCGGGACTACGCTGCCGAATTGAACATCATCGTTCTAACCTGCCGTAAGCCCAGTCTCTTAACAGGATTCTTGCCCTTCCTCGTTTGAGACGGGAATCGGAAAAATAAAATGCTCGACTTCCTGGTTATGTCAATTCTGACTTCTTTCCCCCATTGACAAGGATCTCTTTTGTCAAGTAAGTGTATCCCCTCATTGACAAAATATCTCTTTGTCCCGTAAATAAATGGTTACATCTCATTAACTTGATATTGCGTAAACGAATAAGCTCTTATTGACAAGATTCGAAGAGCTCTCATTCGTCATTCGCAGACTTGTACAAGAAATAGACTTGTAGACTACGTCAATGAACGCTTATGTCCAATAACATAAGAAGCTTGAGCTGACTGCTTCGATTCTCTTAAGTTTTGTTCATGAAACTTGCCTGTCAGATATGTATGTAACTGTATTTCCGAATTCAGCTATATATATGTCTGCCAGGTGAGTATGAACAAACTTTATTGTGATATAATTTCATATTTTGCCTTGCGTTATTTTATTTCTGGTTGGTTCAAGTCAGATACGCTTGCTGTAGTTACCTCTTCGGATGGCAACCGAGAGGTCTATTGTCTATTTTAAGGACATTTAATCGTTACTCCCTGCAGCCTTCCAGGAGTTTCCGATTTATCTTTTACCGTTGTATGGTATGGTTCTGACGCACCAAACGCATCTATATATTTAGCGTTTTCTGTTCCGCTTAAATATACCAGCTTGAGAGTCTTTCTGCTCAAAAAATAACGGACCTATTTCTTCGTAGAATAGGGTAGCTGGCAACCCAGACAAAGTTAGGAGACGACGTTCGTAAGCTGCTGGCTGCTGCTGTCACGCTGTCTGTCTGTCCTCCAGTCCAACCGAGCCAGTAACAGATCGTGCGCTGTCATGCGCGGTAGGTTACGTCTCTCTCTCCTGCGGGATTGACTGACTGACCGTATCTCTGTGCTGGCGGTTACGTCTCTCCTGCGGGATTGACTGACTAACTGTATCTCTGTCCTACAATCACGGACTTTAGCCTAAGATTGAGGGGATTTCTTACGTGAATGAATAAACGTTGCATTCGTTTTGCCTTACTATGTTTCAACAGAGTTATCTCTATCCTTTCGGTGCTCGTTACCGCACGGGGTATAGAACTACGAGTCTACCGCAACATTGCACTTTTATATGCTCTCCTGCTTAGGCAAAGCGCAGCCTTATTAGGGAAGCAAGCATACTCGGGGAGGGAATGGATGAGCTTGCTGGGGACCATTTCCTTCCTGAAGAAGTTTGTTTCCCAAATAGACTGCAATTCAGACCACAGTTTTTTATTTCCTAACCGGGAAACTGGGAAACGAAAATTATTCAAGATCTAGGAATGATTCTGAACATCTCTCAGTGCGTCTTAACCTGAGTGATAGAAAGAAGGTGCCGGACATCTGGATAGGGTTTCAGATGTCCTGGATCTTAATCTAAAGAAGTAAAAGCGATTCGGTAGTCCCTCCAGTACTCGAAACGAGTTTTTGGGAACCAGTGGTCCAGATTCAACTCTGATATTCCACAGCTCTCTCATATCTTAAGAAGTATCTCTCTCGGTCCCTGTTCGAGTTTACGAGAAAAAGCCTATTATAACAACAGGCGTAGAATGTAACGATCCTCTAGAGGTTCGTTACAGGATTGCAAAAGTCCGTACGAATCGTCTCGATCGACGGCAGCAACTATTGACTTCCGAGTGGAATCTTTCTTTAGAAGTAAGTTGAGAGTTGTGGAGACTTTAGGGACGCCCTTTCATTCTTCTCTTCGATATGTTGAGGACGAAGAGGCTTCTTCTTCTCTGCTCCCTTATTCTCGATCCAAGGGATCGGTACCATTAACGCCATCCTATGATATTGAACGGGGATGGATGTTTAGTCTCTTTTCCCCTTTTTCAATCGCTTAGGAAATATAATAAGAGGATTTATGACGTCACAGGGAGCGACAAATGGATGCTGATCGCCCCATGTTGGCCTTCAGGATCCTGGATTCCACAGAAGGTCACATACTTCCTATTTCACTTTCCAAGGACCTTTTTCCGAGAGAGTCAGTCTACTCTAACTTTCCGGACCTTTTCCACCGCAAAGGTATCTTTAACCTCTCCGCTCTGAGTCTGACTACGTTCAGACTATCGAGATGTTGACAGGAATAAGATTACCGTCTTCCATTTCCGTCTGAAGATGGGATAAGCTGGCAGTCACAACTATTAAAGAATACGCAAATATGTTGTTGACGGCCTTTGGGCTCAGAGATTTGCGTCTGTCAAACAACAAAGCCCTTCACGATCTTTGAGTTCTGTGAATCTCGAATCTCGCTCACCATCTACTTTTTTGTTTCACCTGTTTTCTCGAGTCAGACACTCGTGCGAGAATCAGGCGACATATAGTAGCCCTGAGTTTCTTGTTGACGAAGTCAGTTGTGTTTATACACCCCGATGATCGTGTAACATGAAAAGACCAGGTTGGACTGTCAGGCAGTTCTTTCCTTCGGACTGAATCGCCTTTTTGCTCCTCGCTCCTTTCTCCTGGCACCAGAAGCTCGAGTCAGGAGTTGCTCAGGAGTTGATTCACTGACGACGTTGGGTTGCGTTGATACACCCTCAAGGTTTGCTTAGATTGAATCGCCCAGGCAGTCCAGACACTCATCCTTCAGCGAAGAATAGTGCCTTATGGTCTTCCTTCAGCGAAGAATAGTGCCTTATGGTCTTCAGGTTACAGCCTTGCTGTCCTTGATTCGTCTGACTGGTCAACTGGTCGGTCACTTGACTTTAGTACAGACGGACTGACTGGGCATGTCCAGATCGAAGCTTTCAATATGGAACTTAGACGTAGTCTGAAGTTCTTGATGTCAAAGCATTCGAACCTCTCCTACCTGTTAACTTCTTGCATGTGATCAGGAAGGCCTTCTTCTAACCACCCTAGATACGACAAAGAGGGTTAGTGAGATTTTAAGCCATCGTCAGAAGTTTTGGCTTTAAAGAACACAAGGCGGTGTGCTCTCTAAGCCTTCCGTTGTGGCCTAAGAATGGAAACCCGTTTTTTCCTTGGGCCAGGAGCTTGGAAGCAAGGATGGCACAAGTTAGTGGGCAGGAGCCAGAGAGAGTCCTGTGCCCTGTCGGGTCTCTCAAGTTTTATCTACATAAAACTCAAGAAAGTCGAAGTCATTCGGGCAATCTGCAGTGTTCCGAAAAAGACCAGACTTGCCCATATCGAAGAACATCCTGGCTTTAGTGTTAAGGAGTTCTCTCAAATGCTCCTTCATTGTGTTTGCACAAAGATTTCAAATCTTTTGATCTGAATGCTCACGAGGTGAGGGCGCGGCCTCGGAAGCATTTCAACAGAGCATGGCACTCAGCAACATCCTGAGTACCATGTTTTAGCGAAGCAACTCTGTGTTCACTTCACACTCCCTGCGAGATGTGAAGATGGCATATGAGATCTGCTGCTCGCTAGGGCCATACGTGTCTGCAGGACACAATCTTGGGGGCAAGAAGTACCACTCATCCTATCCTGTAGAAAATGGTTAGGAAGAGCTCTTAATTTAGTTGTTGAGTCGCTGACAACGGCGACTTCTTACTCTTAAAGCCTTAGTTAAAGCACCTTAACTTTGGCTAGGGTTGGTCAGGTGGTGATATATATAATATATATATATATATATTTATATGATATATATTATATATAATATAATATATATATATTATATATATATACATATTTTATTTTTTACTTCTTAGCCCTCATGGTATGGTCAATATGGTCCAGTCAACGTCGTGGTCTCGCCCCTGTTGACAGATCATCTGGGAGTGCACCAGCTATATAGGTCTCTACCTTGCTGGCAACTCTAGTAGCACAAGCAGACTTACCGTGGCAGTAACCACGAAGCCAGCTATGCTAACAGGTGGAACCAAGATGTAAATCATCTGCATGCATTTGTTTCCCAAAATCCTTCTATTCTGTCCCTTCCCACCTCCAAAGGTGGGATTCAGCTATATATATATCTGACAGGTAAGTTTCATGAACAAAAAAATGATATTGTTATGATACAATAAAGTTTGTTCATACTTACCTGGCAGATATATAAATCAAGTACCCCCCCCACCTCCCCTCAGGGGACAGTGGAAATAAAAATTATGAATAGAAAATGGGAATGGTTCCTGATACCCGCCTCCCAGCAGCGGGAATGGGTACTAACCACCTGGCCGACCACTGCGTGTGTCGGAAGTTTTTTAAATTCTGTCGGACTTCAGTAAATACAGCTATATATATATCTGCCAGGTAAGTATGAACAAACTTTATTGTATCATAACAATATCATTTTTAGAATGTTTACCTCTTTGCTATTATTTATAGGCTGGTGTACAGTAGTAATTATTTTGTAATCTGGAGTACAATATAGAGTGTAGGCTAAAATGAAGATCGTGGAAAAGGTATTTCCCACTTGCTTGTCCTTTGAGAAAGTGCTGCTTACTAAGTGCTGTGCAAGTGACACCATAAATTGTGCAAAAGTTCTAAACAGCATCCTTTTGACCCCAGCTTTATTGTTTCTTCCTTGTACTTGTCATCACATCCATTGGATCTCTCCCATTTAGATGTGCAACTGCCTTAACAGTGCCCTGCTCAAGTTTTCTTTTTTCATAAAATCCTTTGTGCAAGTCCTATGGGAGTTGAAAAATGGGACAGTGGTCTTGTTCATCATCATCATAAATGCTTTTACATTAGATTCCTATTTATAATGTTGGACAGGAAGTGAATTTCAGTTTACTCTCCTCTTTCCTTTGCTCTTTATTACTGAACTTCCACCAGTTTCTAGGCCTTTATCTGTCCCCTTTTGCCTTGATTTCCTGGGCTATCTTACAGGTCTTTGTTCTCCTTTCATATTTAGTGCTTTTCTAAACAATGGTTTCTCATCCCATCTCATCACATTTTGTAACCCTCTCCATTTGTAAGATCCCGTTAATCTTGTTTAACTGCTATGCAATGTTATAATTTTACTCATTTAAACAGGTAACAGATGCTGGCCTTCTTGTAGCCACTCTTGATGAGTTACATCAGCTGAGCCATAAAATGTTCATTTCAGCATTACAAGCCCAGGTAAAGTTGTATTTTTGTCCCTTTTTCTTGAATTCATTAAGAGCTTTTATAAATTTGGGGAAAATCACTAACAGTTAGGACAAATTTTTAAAATTGTTAAGCAGAAGTTTACATTGCATAACAGAATTACACTGATTGTATAGCTAGAAAAATTAAGTACATATTTATGATTTTTTCGGAATATTAGTTACTGCGCAGACATAAGGAAAAAGTTTATTTCATAAATTCACCATAAATCATAATATTGTGCCAGAGACTTCCAATTTGTTGCAAAATAAAGGTAAATGATTGAATATTACTAGAATGTAATAGTTTTAGCTTACAATTGCGTTTTTTTACCATTTCGGTCGAGTCAAAGTTGACCGAAGGTTGAAATTTTGGCACTTATCGTTATTTATATGAAAATATTTCAAAACTGATAAAAGCTACAACCATAGGTTGTATTTTGATGTATTCTAAATGAAATTGCGCACATTTTCATATATAAAACTTTATGTAACGGCTAATTTATAATGGTGCAAACATTACAACAATCGGACGAAAAAATTTATGATTTTTTCGGAAGAGTTACCGCGCGAACGTAAGGAAAAAGTTTTTTTCATAAATTCACCATAAATCGAAATATTGTGCTATAGACTTCCAATTTGTTGCAAAATGAAGGTAAAAGATTGAATATTACTAGAATATAAGAGTTTTAGCTTACAATTGCGTTTTTCGACCATTTTGGTAGTCAAAGTTGACCGAAGGTTGAAATTTTGGCACTTATCGTTATTTATATGAAAATATTTCAAAACTGATAAAAGCTACAACCATGAGTTGATTTTTGTTGTATTCTACATGAAATTGCATACATTTTCATATATAATACTCCATGTAACGGCTAATATAAAGTGGTGCAAAAATTAGGTCAAAGTGACAAAATAATTTCTGAGATGTGTCGCTGATGCTTTTCAGTGCGAGAAGAAAGAAATTTGCGCTTGCGCGCCTTGGTAACAATTGTAAACAAAACAATGCCTTGATCCGTGAGCTCCCAGCATCCCCCAAGGCGCGTGATTCAAAAGTTTTTGCCTAGTAGGCCCATAACTATTTTTCCACGAATTTTTAAAAAAACTTTTTTTCGTTGACGTACCATACGTCGGTTCAGCACCCAACAGACAATTTTCGTCGACGTTTAATACGTCCAATCGGCGTTAAAGGGTTAATAAAAGTACAGATAATACAGATTCTTGTATTGTACTGAAAATGTTGGTTACTTTATATTTTAGATATATTTCCTTACATCATTCATGTTTTGTAGTAAACAATGAGTATGTTTATCAGTTATAGTTGGAGGGATAAGATCAATTTTAGTATCACATCTGGAAAGGAGGTAACCTACTAGGTTTAATGTCATTAGGAACCAGACTTCAGTTTTGGAGGTGAATGAAAATAAATCTTTCAGTGTAAAAGGTTTTACTTTTTAGTTTTTATGATGGCTCTATTTTTTTTCTTTATATTATACACCTCATGATTCTTTCTTTTATCCTCATGAAGGTGAGCCATGTTAGTGAACGAATTGAACCTCCTGGTGAAATGCTTGCTCCAACCTCTGGGGTTCAGCGTACACTTGGTCTCTTGACAGAGGTTGTTACTGCAGCTACAGTTGCTGAAGATGCTCAGCATGATTTTAAGCAGGTAGTATACTAGAATAGCCATTATGTAATGGTGTTTTGGCCCTAATTTTAATTTTAGAAATTATGTAGATAACTGGCATATTAGTTTTGAGGCTGTTTTATTACGTTATGTACTTCATCTTTGTCTAGTACTGAACCATGACTTCTTCTTGTACAATATTGGTGCTGGGTATATGTAAGGATTAAGATTGTTTGCTGTCTTTTAAACTCAGACAAGGGATTTAGATTTAAAATTTAAATATTATTGTTGGTGTCACTGAAAGGAACTTTATCCTCATGCTTTCAGATTGTGAGCTGTGTTGTTGATCCGCTAGTAAATGCCGTCAACGAAAGTGCATCAGGCCTTGGTACAGTGGAGTCTGCTGTGTACCTTCTTAACTGTTTCCACCAACTACATTCCACTTTGTCTCTACTCCATACCACAGGAGAGAAATTAGAGATGATCCAGGTAATATTCTAATTAAATTCAGAAAAAAATATTTGCATTTTTCAATTTTAAAATTAACCTGAGGTGGGATATTAGGTTTGTTTCATGACAAACCCACCAATTATAAAACCTTAATTCAAATGTTGAATTCCCCCAGCCACATAACCTCTGAAGCCTTGAAGATTGAAGAGGGTGGCAAAAAGTGACTGTTGTGGCATGCACATCTTGTAACCATTAGTAGCAGTAATGGCTGTTGTCATTCTTTCGCAAGTGTTGTTGGCTTACATTAGCTGGAGAATTCTCACCAGCTTCACCCAACCAAGATTGAAAAAATTAATTTGATTTTATTCAACTTTCTCTTCTTTTCTCCATCCTAGTTTGCTTTCACAGTACAGGCGGTCCCCGGGTTACGACGGGTCCGGCTTACGACGTTCCGAGGTTACGACACTTTTTCTTAAATATTAATTGAAAAATCCGCCCTGGGTTACGACGCTTGTTCCGAGGTTACGACGCTGACGCTTCCGACGCTCCGAGTTTACAACGCTTTTAAAAAACACAAACTATGATAAGAATCCTTTATAGTTTAGCACAGTTTCTCTCTCTCTCTCTCTCTCTCTCTCTCTCTCTCTCTCTCTGTATTTTCTGATGAAAATAATCACTAATTAGTGTATTTTGATGTTTATTTTCATGACTAAATACATTTCATAAAATATAAAATTAATCAGACTGCAATCATGAAGCCAACAAATACATATGTATTTTTTAGAATTCTTCTTCTGTTTTAATATTACATTACAATGTTTCATTATAGCTGTCAGTAACTCGGTATCTCCATAAAAATAATAATTCTCTCTCTCTCATCTCCTCTCTCTCTCATCTCTCCTCTCTCTCTCTCTCGCTCTCTCTCTCTCTCTACTACAAAGATGTATGTTTTTTTGTATGATAAAGAAATGATTTACTATTTTCAAATATTATATAATTAGTACAGCAAAAATAATATCAATTCAATAAAGAAAATACCATAGTGAATTAGTAAGATTTTAGCTTATATTTAAAAAATTATGGAAGAATGAAGGAAATCCCAGTCTTCTCTGTAACCTTTTCCTCAGATGCAGGTACTAAAACTGTCAGATATATCAAGTTCTGTGACAGCCCGAGGGGGAAGAGTTGGGGGAAGAGCTGCAGTGTTGCAATGACGTGGTCCTGAAATTTTTCCCCCCCCTCTCTCTCTCTCTCTCTCTCTCTCTCTCTCTCTCTCTCTCTCTCTCTCTCTCTCTCTCTCTCTCTCTCTCTCTCTCTCTCATTTACTGAGACTCGAGATTTTTTATGTACTTGTACTATTTGTTTTTAATACTTTCAAATAATAATAATAATAATATAACTGTAATTACAAAATTCATATGTGATAGTATTTTAAAGAAATACAATACGTACTAATCTATCCATGTCACTTTTAATTAAGGTTAACTCTCTCTCTCTCTCTCTCATCTCTTCTCTCTCCCCTTCTCTCTCATCTCCTCTCGTCTCTCTCTCTCTCTCTCTCTCTCTCTCTCTCTCTCTCTCTCTCTCTCTCACACAAGATAATAATGTGTCATTGTGGTAACTCAATCCCTCTCTTTCGCTGGAAGCGTTATAAGTATTTTTTGAGAGAACAGAGAGAGATAAACACTCTCTCTCTCTCTCTCTCTTTTACCGAGATGAAAGAATTTTTATGGTACTAGTATGTAAAATGTTTATTGATAATTTCAGTTATTTAATAATAATAATAATAATAATAATAAAACTTTAATTACAAAATTCATAATGGTCGTATTTTAAAGAGATGAAAATGACCTTTCCATTTCACTTGTAAGGATAATTCCTCTTTCTTACTGAGATGAGAGAATTTTTATGGTAGATGCATGTGTTTATTATATTTTCAAATAATAATAATATAATAATAATGATAATAATAATAATAATAGAAGTAGTAATAATACGATAAAAAACTAATTTCAAAAGAAAATTCTTCCCTTTGTCTTTTTCTGTATCAATTTCCCTAACTCAACTCGAATGACACTCGGAGCTTAATGCCATACAATGGGCAACGAATTTAATGGTTTTATGTAATCTCTCTCTCTCTCTCTCTTACTGAGATGAGATCATTTTCATGGACATGTATGTAATAAGTTTATCATTAATATTTTCCAATAATAATACTTATTAACTGTAAGTACAAAATTCATATCTGAGTATTTTAAATACAATAATCATTCCATTTCTCTCTTTTAAATACTGTGAGGACAACTCTCTCTCTCTCTCTCTCTCTCTCTCTCTCTCTCCTCTCTCTCTCTCTCTCTCTCTCTCTCTCTCTCTCTCTCTCTCTCTCTCAAGATACTTGTCATACATTTGGTGTTTCTATTTCTTCCTTTTACTCTCTCTCGCTCTCAGCAAAAGAAATTGAATTGATAGACGACAAACATAATTGCACAGTCCTCTCTTTCTCTCTTCTCTGGAGAAATATATGTGTTTATGGGAGGGGGAAAAAGTTGCCATACAGACTCATTTCAATCTATTGAAACCGTAAGGAGTTATTTTTTTTTTTCTCTCTCTCTCTCCTCTCTCTCTCTCTCTCTTGTATTTTAATGAAAATATACAGTAATTTGTGAATACACAGTGTTGCACATGAAAAAAGTAAATTAGTGATAATTTTAGAGATAAGCCCTAAGAAAAATTGCAAATTAGTAGTGAAATTTTCCCTGTGGACATGTTTTCAAGAACGTCGTTCCGGCTTACGACGATTTTCGGGTTACGACGCGTCTTAAGAACGGAACCCCCGTCGTAACCCGGGGACCGCCTGTACTTGTCTCCTAATTTGAGATTCAGAATTTCCCTAGGAGTAGAATTGCCTCTTCCATGGATTTCCCTTAAGGTCAGAATTTGTAATTATGTGTATTATGAGTTTGAAAGTTATGCTTATACTGTACTTCTGAACATCAAAAAGGTTACGCAATAGAACATACTATTCAATTTATATTGGTGGTTGCTAATCTGTCAGGCATAAGATATGCTGACATCTTAGAGGACAGATCACTTCTCTTTAACAAGTAATGCTTGTTTTCATTGCAGAACTGTTTGTAATAAATTCAGCACTTAAAATTATGAAAAATATACCACCACAGAATTTTTTTTTTTCTGAAACAGAACAGCTCTAAAAAATATTCCCAAACTGGACTTGATTCCTAAGCTTTCTTATGTACATGAAATTAAGTTATTTGGGATGAACCTTACCTACTGTTAAAGTTAGCTATATTTTGGTAGCGCTAATATTGAGACTTCCTTTGTAGCCCCCCCCTTCTGCACCCCATTCCATTCAGCAAAAGCATATCGAGAAGTTAGAACATGACACTAACTTATTTTAAGTTCTAATACAAGTTGAACTGAGTTTGTATCAGGGAACATTCCAAATCCCTCCATAGTATGCGCTCTTTTTCGCGTTCCCCTGTTAGAAGTGGGTGTTGGTGCCCTAGTCAGTACGTAGCCCAAGCCTTCGAATTCCCTTCGATATTGGGACTTTGTGAAAGAGTCAGCTACCAGGGAACCAGGTCAGTTCTCAGGGTGATGGGGTTCTGTGCTCTCCAATACCTGCTTCCCCCTTTTCACAATCTGAATTCCTTTTAACACATACACCTAAGGACCATTTTGGACATACACCTAAGGACCATTTTGGGAAACGTCAATCTTCGCTCTGTATGTGCATTCTGCTATCATCGGCACCTAGTTTGAGGTGTTAGCGTACATAGGATTAATAATATATAAGTATAGACAGTTTTTTTGAGATGCTAATACATAATGTGTCTGTAGGGAGTTTTACATATTCCGTTGTTATGTCTCAGTCAACGGTTTAACCAATCTCTCATGTTTTGGTTATTCTAAATTCATGTCTGCTAGCCTATTCCTTTTTCCTTGTCAAAATCCACTTGTTCGTTCTTTGCATGCTTTTTCTTCTGCTATTGGCAAATCTCGTACTACTGCCTCAATTACCGTTTCTCTTTCAAATTTATAATGTTTATATTATCTAAAGTCCTTTTTAGGAGCAAGAATGTTTTCTACTGAATCACTGGTTCAAGTTGGCCAACTCTGTCAACAGTATTCCAAAGGCCAAGGACCTGTTGCTTCACCTGATCCAGTTTCCATGTAATATGATTTTTAATTCTCTAAATCCTCATTCTTATCTAGTGATGTGGGGAAGATACTTAATTGTGCAGGCTTTTTTATCAAAGATGCATACTGGGCACTTGGTTCTTGGAGAATTTTAGGCCTGAAGAAGCTTTGCATATGGTAAAGGCTTTCTTTATTAGGAAACATGGCCTCACTGGGGATTTGATCAGATAATCAGGCTCAATTAATGTACAGTCTCAGCGTAGGAAATTACTACTTACAACTAATGTTCATTAAATTTGTGAGTAATCTGGAACCATCTTTGTCGCCAGGTTCTGTAGGAGAGACTCTGTAACCAAGAGTTTTCCATTTTGTTCTTAAGCCTGCTTGTCCAAGTTTTGGTTTTTCCTTTGTTGTGCAACACAAAATAAAGTTTTAACTAATGCCATTACACTTTCATACAACATAGAATGGTCAGCACTACACCTAGTAAAACTTTCTAGATGTCAGAGCAATGGAAAGACCATTAGATATGCCTAGCAGGTTTATCCATGGTCAGAAACAAAGTCTTTCTGGGAAGTTTGCTGCTTTAAGGGCAGTGAATAACATAATATTGGTTTGATCATTCATTCTATGGAAGGACAGTGTTTTGGCAATAGGGGATTCAGAAAGAACAAACTACCTACAGATGGCCTTTACTTCCATAAGTTTAGCAGTCGCTGTAGGATTTGAGGAGCACTTGTGTAGACTTAGTAGCATGTAGATGAACAGGAACACCCAGACAATTACTGCTCCTTTGATGGCCCTCAGACTTAGGCAGTGGATGAGTTTCCGTAATGTGGCCTGATTCAGACTCATAGGCTTCCCCCTTGTATCTCTTAGTACTACTGAGAGATTTCAGGTTCAAGAATTGCTTAGTGACTCCTGTAGAGCCCTTGTAGCATCAGAGCAAATGATTTTCAGAATTTCTAGCGCTCACGGTAGATGTCTCTCTTATTCCTCATTTAAGAGGAAATCAACTCAACTACACAATTCCATGCACTTCATGCACTTCCACTAACTTATGCATCTCTTAACCACATGTAGATGCTAGAATGTCTCCTCCCAATCAGAGGATTTTCAAGGTATCATAAGATCTATCCTTAATCAAGTGGAAAACAATTGTGGCCTTGTGTCAGAAGCAGCAGTCTGTATATTGCTGAAGGTGCCATTCTAGACGAATTTCCAGCTTTTGGAACCTTGTAGACATCAGTGTTTTTCTGCTTTCTCGGAGATAGTAAGACTTTTTCGCTGTCTAATTTCAAAGTTATCATTTTGTAATTTCATTGTTATTGCAACACATGTTTTTAGATCTCGCTGAGGATCAGCACTGTAAGATGTTGACATTGAAGCCCCTTCATCTCTATATCAGTTTCTGTCTGGAGTGTAGATGCAGGTCTAAACTTTATCTGAATTATTTACTATGAAACCTTTTATTTAGCACTGTTGGCAGTTAATGAGTAAATTTATTTGAAGTACCCTTCTTTAAGCTGTGGTAAAGGTAATGCTATTTTATCTTTCTGCCTTAGAGCTGAGGGTGATGTTAAGGCTACGCTTTACAGAGAACTGTAAGAATTCCAATGTAACTTTCTTAGTGGGGAAGAAGAGGAAACGCTTCTCTGTCCTGTTGAGCCACTTATTCAGGTTGGTTAAGCCTGGAAGAGGTATTTATCCTTTTAGAAACCTAGAACACCTTTGTCTAAGGTTAATCCTGGAAGAGCCCAAGTTACTTTTTGTTTTGTGTTTTTAGAAAACCTAGAATGTATTTGTCAAAGGTTAAGCTTGGAAGAGGCAAGTTAACTTTTTCTTTTCTGTTTTTAGAAACCTAGAACGCCTTTGTCAAAGAACACAAGGTCCTCTGTGACATATTTGATTAGGCTAGTACATGAGAACTAGCTCCATTTCTTTTACCGTTATTGAAGGTAAACACTCATATTGTGAGCAGCAGCTGTACTCTGTTGCTTCAGGATAGGATTGGTGTGGCGCATTAGAAATGCATTTTGGTTTTTACACACTCACTACCTTAAGTATCTTGAATCGTGTTTGAAAACAGTAAAACCCTTGATCTGCTACTGATAGTGGATAATCCTTTCCTGAACCAAAGAAAGAGCAATCCTTTAGGCTCTTTTGTTTAAATCCCGGGTTTAATATTTTGGGGAGCATAAAGGTACAAATTTTGTATAGGAGTGTGGTATTTATTTTGAGTGATTTTATAGGGCTTTTGGACCCAAGCACAGGGTTCCCTTCATGCCACTTCTGTTTCAGTCTGGCTGAATCGAAGTGGTTTTCTCCACAAGACTGCTCTTTGCTGCACACATATGAGAGCCTTGTTCCCTGAATGGAATCCAACTTCTGGTGGTGGTAAAATCCAGATAGGATTCCAGATCAGGTAAGAATGTTTTGGGTTTCATGAAAGAAACCTTTAGCTTGATTGGCTGAGTTGATTTTTGTCTAGCTGCACCACCCAATGGGAAAGTGGAAGACTTTGACTAGTTATTTAGAGAAACATGAAAAGAAGAACAGCTGCTAGAGCCAAAAAGAAAGGGTTTAGTCAGGATTCACGTTTTATTCCCACTCCTTCTACACCTGTGACTGCTTTCTAACTGATCAACAGTTGTCCTGCTTTTCCTACTACATACTCCTTTACCTAGCTCCCAGTCTTCCGATCCCAATACCATCGCCAGTGTAGAAGCTAGGATGGATCATAAATTTAATTTGCTTGTGAATTCTGTTGCCCAAATTTGGAATTCTGTTAAGTGCTTAATGGATAAGATTAGTTCAAAAGAACAAGGTACAAGTGTTTTAGAGGAGGTGGCTATCCGTCCCACCAAGGCTCCCGGACGAAGGTCCCTGTCAAACCCCTAAACCTGGGAGGAGACAAACTGGAGATCCTAAGGAGCTCAGTGGGATTTGCCCTAGGGTAGTTGCCCCCACAACCAAGCCTATAATGCAAGGATCCCAGGACTTGTAGGAAAGCCAGTGGAAGTGTGTCCAACTTGATGTTCACGCTCTTTCGTCCAATGAGTTAGATTCGAGTGCGAGTGGTAGACAAAGCTGTAGGTATAAGAACGTTTCTAGACCACTGAAAAGGTCAATTCCAGTATCGAATCACTCTTCTTTGCTTCCTTGTAAGCGATGTAAGGATCAGGATCGTAGTTCTGAACCTTCTTGTAGCTTTTGAGACATTCCCAAAGGCTCACATACCGTTTCAGTGTCAGATCGCCAGTATATGCGACGCCCACACAGGCTTCCAGTCCTCTTGTGTCAGGATTGAAAGGTGTCAAGTATTCGGTGGGATCTGACAGATCCAAAAGTGCTGTGGGATCACGGGTATCCACGTTAGTGGTGGAATCTGAGAGATTCTCAGTTTCAGTATGATCCGAGGGATCCATGGTGTCAGTGGATACTAAGGGATGAAAATATCCAGTGGGATTTTACGGATCCAAATGCTCAGTGGGATCTAAGGGATCCAAGTGTGTAGTGGAACCCATGCGATCTGGTGGATCCAAGTGTCTGGGAGGATCAAAGAGTGTAGTGCTTGAGTGTTCACCTGTGCTCGTATACTGTCATTCTTAGGATTGGTGCCAACGTCTAGTAGTGTTGACCGCTCATTCTAGACTTCACTCCTATCCACCTGATGTTCAGGATCCTTCCCTGGATCTAATGCGACATCGCCTGGATAGTATCCTGGATTTACTGCAGAATCCGTCAACGACTCGGGATTCTTCGGTATTGCATACGTCTCTGATTTCAGCCAAAGAGGAGGAACCCAATCTTCATCAGTCAACCTCTGCTTATCAGACTTTATGATGAGACAGCCTGTTGAAGATTTCAGGTTGCCTAGTATGGTTCTGTCCTCCTCATTGAGGAAAGCCCTGTCTGGTATTGAGACTTAGCTCTCAGAGAAGAGGGATGCAGGAAAGGCAATTTTTTGTGCTCCTCCTTCTCACTTGTCGAAAAGGAGATACCTTTCCTATGTTACTGGGGAAGCTCCTTCTTTGGGAGTTTCTGCCTCCTCCCAGGGGGACTTCTCCAGTTTGATTTGGCAAGGAGGTCAGCCTTCTCCTCCACCAAGATATTCACTGCTTCGGAACTGGATCACCTACTACGTGACACGTTAAAAGTTTTCTAAATCTTCAGTTTTCTTGACTGGACCATAGGCACACTTGCCAAGAAGATTGAGGATTGAGCCTCCCTTCAACATACTTTTCGTCAGACTGGTTAGGAGTTTTGTCGTGTGCTGATAAGGCGGTCAGAGATGGCTCGCAAGAATTAGTGGCATCTGTAACTGTCAGGATCCTTAAGAAGAGGGAACAATAGTGTCCATTCACCAAAAAAAGGGGTTACACATTCACAGCAATGGAGATTAATTTGCAGTAGCCAATATACTATTGCAAATTCATCTCTATTACTGACTGTTTTTGAGTAGTTTATGGCCATGATTCCTACCTCCTGTCACTGTGGGATTCATCTATGTAGTTAGTTACTTATAAAAAAAAATTATTTATATAATAAAATTAGATTTTGTATATACTTACCAAGTAACTACATGATTGGAGCTCGCCCTCCTCCCCGCTCATGGACATAGGGCAAAAACAAATGACTACTTTAGCTGTGTTGTACTTATGCTTCCCTGAAAGTTACCTACTCAAAAACAAAAGAATCACTAACCCATGCTTCCATGAAAGTGGGCGGGGCCAGTTACCTACTCAAAAACAAAGGAATCGCTAACGCAAATTTCAAATTTAAGCTGCCACGAAAGTAGAAACTTATAGCTATGTAGTTACCTGTAAGTATATACAAAATCTAATTTTATAAAAGTCATTTAAGCCCTACCAACTGAGGGAAATTTTGTTACTTTCATTAATGGTTATGGAGTATCTGTAGGATATTTATGCAAATAACAAAAAAATCATTTTTTATAATCAACAGGGTCAGATAGATGCCCAGCTTGACACGCTAGCCCAAGAGCAGATCAATGGGGTGTGCCACAGTGTTGGAGTAGCTGGCATGTACCCTTTCATCACTCATCCACCACCCACCCCTCTTTCACAGAATCCAGCTTGCCAGCCCCTGGTTGTACAGTCATTCATGGTATGTAAACATGTTGTCAAATGAAGGTTTGTACTCTAAACTGTAGTATCACTATAATTTCTTTTAAATATAGGAACTGTAGCCATCATTTAAGGTAAAGTTGGATAATTTCTCTTTGGTGCCATAAGCTGAGGTGTATTATATGTTATGCGGGTTTTTTGTGCTCTTGAAGTCAGACCAAATTGACCCCTTTATAAGAAGAAAAAGTTTTCTGTAATGTAAAAGACTCATTATCAACATCCAGGGAATTTCATTTCATGACCATTCCAAAATCACTTCATTAGTATATACTCGTTCCTTTGTGGTACTGTAATCTTTAACTTTTCCTCCCTGTTCATTCATTTTTTATAGCTTACTATTGTAAGCAACAATACTAGAAGGTGCATTCATGTGTTAATTTTCCTTAAATTTTACATACCTTACTTAGAGAGATAAATTACGCCATTTACCGCTTTAAGTGCTTTTAGAAACATGAAAGTATAACATAAATGCTAGAAACATGATACATACTGTAAAGATGAAAATTTAAAATAATGAGCTCTGACAGCAGTTATGTTAACCAGATAGCCTCCTAGAACTCATTTTAGTACTATTTCAGTATTGACAGTTGATAATGAAATCCACATGTCATTTTGTGATTTTGCTTTCAGACAAAATTAGATGGTTTCTTAGCAGCTCCAGATCACCTGATGCTTCCACACACCAGGTTGCTCCTAAGTTCCAACTTCCGCCGTACACTGCAGCAGCGCACTGCAGAAGCCGTCTCTACTGTGTATGCCAAACTCTACGAATTAGTTCATGACCCTAAAAATGGCTATTCAGATCCAGCTACTCTTTTGCCACGTGATCCAGAGACTGTCAAAAACCTTCTAGCATAAAGTATTGTATATTTGGTTTTAGATTTTTAATGAGGATGATCAGTTCACTCTTTATTTATTTCACACTCCCATTATTACTGTGTGTGTGTATATGTGGATATATTGATACTTTCTATTATTTCTCTTATCGGTTGCTAAATATTTCTCAACAGAAACTCAACCTGACTTTCATCTTTCATTTGTTACTCTTGTGTGAAAAACTTTGTTATTTCTTTGAAATTTTAAATATACTATTAGTATTGTAGAGTTGTTATGGCTATATAAGACTAAGGAGAAATTACAGTATGTATACCATGTTTTCTTATGGATTTCATAAAAATAAATTATACAAATAGTATTTTAATTTTTTATATGTTAGCATTCATTTCCATGCACAGGTGATCTTGAAGAGGTTTTATTTTTTTATCTGCTGGAAGTAAGAAGATTACTACATTGGATTGCCTGCATTCCTTAGGAAGGAAGGAAGTTCACAGTGTAATTACTTAGAGGGTTTTGTTCTCAAATCAACCAACTAACTGTTACTCCATGATTATACTAAATAACTTTAGTGGATTCTATGTTCTCTGTGACTTTGTGCCTTACTAGTTTATTTGTAGAAAATACGTAGTTCAATTAACTTTTTCCGTCAGAACAGCTATTTACAGGTATAGAAGAAATTGCATGCAGCAGAAGCCTGTGAAATACTATAAGCTTTGAATGATAGACCATCCAGAGGGCTGAATATTCATTGTAAAGAGATAAATGATCAGTACTAGTCATCCAAACAACAGAATGCTGTCATTAAGAAATGTAGAAAAATAAAACCACCAAGTTACATTGCCAGACTTGTATAGTTCTTACTCAAAGGTTTTGTTCTTAAATGAAAATTAAAAGTGGAACGAGGTCAGGTTAACAAAATTAGACAACCAGATTAGAAGGGATCAAATGGAATTTAGGAAACGTTTAAGGCAGAAGGCACTGCAGCTGGGACTGGAGCAGTGCTTCAGGGCTCACTGTGATCTATCCTTGATTGATAACTAAACTCTTTAATTAAACCCTTCAGTTTAATCATTGCTCACCATCACCTCAAGGCTAAACGATCATTGCTTTTAAGAAGTCTGAACTGTCAACACCAACCCCAGTAAGGATGTTATTAGAAAGTATTGATATCTGAGCAAGACCAAGTCATTTTTGTAGACTGTATTAGGGCTTACCCAAAGGATCTGTTCCTAAATGGAAATACTATAATTAGTAATAGACTAAAGAGAATATACATAAAGCAAAAGACAGAAAGCAATGCAACTGGGGAACAAAGGGCACTGCAACTGCAGAAAACTTTAGCACCTTTTGTAGTATAATATAGAGTATTTATTGTAAGTGGCAACCCTTTACAGGAACTCCAACCATAAGACTAACTAGTATATTCCATTCAGAAAATAGAAATACTGAGCTCTGCATAATAGCCAGAAGTTGTTCCAGAATTTCACAGTTAAGGATGATGCTCCATAAAAAAAAAGAAGTCACCAATCTGTTATTTAACAGATTTCTCCAGGTAATAGACAACGACTGTTATCAGAGAAATTTGAACATGGTGTGAATGGTAGGCTACCTAATATGACCGAATCAGTTGGGCAGGAGTAAGTATCTTTAGAGATCTTTAGAGTGTAGTGTATACAAAATGTACTTTGCAATCACTTTTGTGTCCAGTATCGCTTGTGATTACCATTATGATTTGTTCTTTGACGACAGTCATTTGAATATGTTCATAAATCTTTTCATAGTACAGGACAACTGTAATTTAATTGGGTACTATTGCAAAATGTCGTGTATTTTTTTTTTTATTCCAACATGAACTTTACATGTTAATTCTCAAAATTATGTACCTACTTACTGCTTTAGAATGATTTATTATTTTGATGTGCCAACAGAAACGAATTTTAGGTAAGGCCTGAAAACTATGGTAACATATCTATCAAGAGGTACCCCCAAACCTCAGAGTTCATTACGTATTAAGAAAATCTACTGTAGAGGGAAGTTCCCCTTTAAAAAAAATCATGGAAGATAGCCAAGCAGGATATCTTGTAAAAGCGGTTCAAATCAAACTACTGAAAAGAAACAACCAGTTTGAGAAATTTGGTTTAAAAAAGGAAGATCCCACAATGCTGCCCCTCTTAAGTTGAGACTGCCTTGACGGAGTTACGCATTTCCAACCTATGGTTGAAACTGCGTAGCGGGCAAGAGGGCTTTCGAACTGGGAGAATTATCTCCTAGTTTGAATCTAAATGTCTCAATTTTTCTTTTACTTGATCATCTTCCAATCTCTTACTTTCTATCACCCAGTTGCTCCCCCTAGCTGTCCTCCTTCTATTCACTAAAACCCTCGTGCAGGTTAGGTAGGAGCTGGGTCTCTGAACTTAGGCTTTACCGTGATCCAAATGGCAGGGACTATAGTGGTTTGGTCCGCCACTCGAATATGTTTGGACCCTGAGGATATTGATGTGATTCTTCATCAATATTTATTGGGGCGGGACTACCTGTGGGGACTTGTCTACGGAATCCGGGGAGGTATAGTCTCCAGGGTAGGACTCTCGGCAATTTATCCGGATTGCCCTCTAAAATAACATGATTGGGGATGATTGCATACTAGCTATGCCCTCGGTCCTATCAAGCGGGTTTTGCTTACACTTGAGCCAATCATGTTATAATAGAGCCATCCCTTCGGGGTAGAGCAGGGGGTGGACATATGGGAGTTGGTCTCTGCTATGTGTCTTTGGTGAAGGGGAAGTCTTTGAGAGGAGACCCAGTTTTTTCCATGACTTGCAGTTGGTTTCTCTGTAATTTCAAAAAAAGAAAAAATGGAAATTGACTATGGAACCCAGTCCCCTGGAAAATGTGACCCCTTGACACTGAATTCCCATCTGACCCTGGAAACGAACAAGGACACCCTTTTGGATACTTCAACCCAAAATATAGCAACCATGGAGCCTTTTATTAGGCCTAAAAGATTTATCAAAAGAAAATTCCAGCCTAGCCCTTCCCTAGCTTTATTTGAATCACTTTTTGGAAAGGACAGTTGGACAAGATTTTTGACAATAGAAAGTGAAAACAAAATTTCAAATTTCAAATTAGAAAGTTATTTACTGACCAGATACCCAACAGAAAACATGAAATTTTGCCAAACACAATTTAATACATGGATAGTGGAAACCACTACTAAAGCCCAATCAGAAAATTACTTACAAATTACGTACTTAGATAACACAAAAATAAAAGTCGCCAAGCATAATAAACTTAATAGTATTTGTGGTACTATAATCCTGCCAAATAATGATGACGAATTTATAGATAAAAATATTTTGATGGACTCGCTTAAGAAAAGATACAAAAACATTGAAGAATGTGACATCTATGATATCCCAAGTAGGAAAAATTCAAAAATAAATATACATACGTATAGCTAAACTGAAATTTGAAGGAAACGAACTCCCTTTACCAATTAAAGTATTAGGGCAGACGAGAGAGTTGAGACCATATATCCCAAAACCACTACAATGCAAATCATGTAGTAAATATGGCCATTCAAGTAAAAATTGTAGTAAAGCTCCAAGATGTGCATGTTGTGGATCATACAACCACACAACAAAATGGGACTGAAAACCCACTTTGCATAAATTGTGATCAGAATCACCACTCGAGATCAAAGGAATGCGCTTATTACTTATACAACACTGTACTAAAAACCTTACAAGAAAGAAGTGGAATGTCAATAAGGGAAGCTAAGATAGAACTAAAAGTAAGAGGTTTACAAGATCCAGCAAGGAAAAACACATAAAGAGGTAGTAAATAAAGAAGTGCAAAACCAAATTCCTACAAAATTATACAGTATAAATCAAACAGAAAATACTCATAATATAAAGGCCCAACATTCAAGTTTAGAAGCTACAGAACATATTAGTAACACAAATTTATATAATATTTTACCAACACCAGAAATGCATGAAGACATGATGAGTTTGGAGGACAAGCAAAATACAAGAGCTAAGTCAAAAGACAAACAAAGACTACTTGAAACAACCCCACCCAAATCCAAAAAAGAAATTATACAATCAGTAAGACCAAACATCTATATGAAAAAAATGAATACAGACAAGACAAAGTCAACGAAAATTGCTTGCAAACAAAAAATGAAAAAAGAGAAAGTTAAAATATCAGATAAAATTGAAGAAAATATTGAAATAGAACTCAAGATCAAAAGCCATTTAAATGCACCTCTAATAAAAAGAACATCTGAGACTCTTCAGCCAACAAAGAAAACAACAGCAGAAATACATCACCCACCAAAAGAAGAACAAAAGTGCCTCAGCGGCGTGGTTGGTATGGTATTAGCGTTCCACCTCGGTGGTCGCGGGTTCGATTCTCGGCCATTCCGTTGAGGAGTGAGAGATGTGTATTTCTGGTGATAGAAGTTCACTCTCGACGTGGTTCGAAGTCACGTAAAGCCGTTGGTCCCGTTGCTGAATAACCACTGGTTCCATGCAACGTAAAAGCACCATACAAACAAACAAACAAACAAAAGAACAACAAAGTACAGCAAAATTATACAACTTCAATAAAATACAAAGTACAGGAAAACCAATAAAGATGTTAAAACAAAATCCAAAACCTTCTTAAAATGTCTATTTTACAGTGGAATATCAGAGGATACATATCAAATAATGAAAAATTAAAACCATTAATTAGAGAATGTAATGCAAATATTATTTGCTTACAGGAAACTAAAATAGGTAACAATGTTCTCAATGCTGGCATAAATTATAAAGTGTGGAAATCAACACAAATTTTAAATGACAACAGCCAAGGAGGAACTGCAATTATAACCCATTCTTCAATCAAATACCAACCTGTTAGGATTAAATCTGTAATACAGGCATGTGCAGGTCAAGTGTTCCTGGGAAAAAAATAACCATATGCTCAATATATATGGAACCATCTTTAAAAAGTCGCCTAATAGACCATCTTGGAAATAATAGACCATTACAAGAGGAAGATTTAGAAAATCTAATAGAACAATTACCAAAACCTTACTTATTAGTAGGTGACTTCAACGCCAAACATCCCATGTGGGGAAGTGCATCATCTGACAGGAGAGGAAATATTCTCCTAGGTTTTATAGATAAAAAAAATTTGATTATTTTAAATGATGGTTCGCCAACAAGATTTGATGTTTATCATAATACCACATCTGCAATAGACATCACTTTATGTTCCCCAGAAATTGCTACAGATTTCAGTTGGAAAGTAAATAATAATTTATTTGGGAGTAACCACTGGCCAATACAAATTGAGCTAAAAAATAATACTAATATAACATATATACCGAAGAGGAAAATGGAGGAAGCAAATTGGAATTTATATAAAGAGAAAACGGTGATTAATAAAAAAAACTATCTGACTTCACAAACCACATAGATGCTTATGAACATCTAGTAAAAACAATAGATGATAAAGCAAATGAAACTATTCCAGTTACCTCAGGCAACCCGACTAGACCACTGGTACCCTGGTGGAATGAAGAATGTAAATCAGCAAGGAAGATAACGAGAACATGCTTTAGAAGATATCTGAGACATAAATGTGATGCCAATAGAATTGCACGTTTGAGAGCTAAAGCAAAGCAGAAGAGAATATTCAAAATAGCCAAAAAAAATTCATGGAAAAAATATCTTAATAATGTAAATCCTAAAACTCAAGACAAAGAAATCTGGAAAAAAATAAATAAACTGCAGGGTAGATATCGGCCAGAACCATTACCTATATTAAAAGTAGAAAACAACTATATTTCAAACCCCAAACTAGTAGCAAATGAACTGGGTAAATGCTTCGCCAAAACATCGAGTATCTCAAATTATACAAGGAAATTACAATTAAAAATTATGCCCCAATACCAATAAAATCTAATAATCAGGAAATCTATACTCTTCCTTTCACCATGGAAGAACTGGAAAATGTCCTGAAACTTGCAAGTTCAACAGCTCCAGGGGAAGACAATATTAGATATGATGATAAAAAATTTACCAGATGAAAGCAAAACCTTTTTATTAGAAATTTTAAACGAATTATGGCATTCTCACAGCATGCCTAAAACCTGGAAAGGATCTTTAATCATACCAGGCTTAAAACCAGGAAAAGACCCAGTCACCAAGCAGCTATAGGCCAATAGCCCTTACTAGTTGTCTAAGCAAGATATTTGAAAAAATGGTAAATAACAGATTAATATGGGTATTAGAAAGCAAACAGCTATTGTCAAACAGACAGTTTGGATTCAGAAAAAATAAAAGTAGTACCATAGATCCCCTCTTAATGATTACAAGAGAGATACAAAATGCAATGGTTGGTAAAAAACAAACAATAGGAGTATTTTTTTTATTTAGAGAAAGCACATGATACCACCTGGAGGGGGGGGATTTTAAAAGAATTGATAGAATGGGGAATAGGAGGGAATTTATATGAATATATCAAGGAATTCCTATCAGAAAGATATATAAAAGTCAAAGTGGGGGCAGAAATCTCTGAATCATTTATCCAGGAGGAAGGAAGCCCCCAAGGTAGTGTACTAAGCGTGGCATTGTTTGCTATAACAATAAATGAGATAATTGAAATGATCCCACCAGGAGTCCAAGCGTCCCTTTTTGTAGATGACTTCATCTTTTATATAGTAGTGGTGTAAAAGCGCTGGACATAACCAACAGATTGCAAGCAGCCATAAATAGGGTAAAAAAAATGGGCCGATAATAAGGTTTTTAAATTTCCACCGCAAAAAACAAAAGCAGTCAGATTTACAAGATCAAGAAAACAGGAATTAATTCCTACTTTATTTATAAATAATGATATAATTGAATATGATGATCAGATAAAATTCCTCGGTGTAATACTTAATAAAAAACTTACATTTATAGACCAACTGGCGATAAAAGTGAGAAAATCCTTAAATATAATAAAAGTAATTGCGCATAATGACTGGGGTGCTGATAGAACCTCTCTGATAAAAGTATATAAGGCTATTTGTCTAAGTAAACTTGATTATGCATGTCAAGTATATGGCAGTGCTTCTAAAACCCTATTAACAAAACTGGATGTCATACATAACATGGGTATTAGACTATGCACTGGAGCCTACAGAAGTTCCCCCGTGGAAAGTCTGTATTGTAGAAGCAGGAGTAGATCCCCTGAAAGTACGAAGAAAAGAAATAGGATTAAAATATATAGCTAAAATAAATAACCTTAATGATAATCCAAACACTAAATATATAAAAAACATAACAAATAATTATGACAATAAACCAAGAGCCTCTAAACCATTGGAGAATAGATTAAAACCTGATATAGAACATCTAAAATTAGGAACAAGTAGCATATAAAAAATACCACTCCTAAAATACCTCCGTGGAGACATGCTAAAATAGAAATCTGTGAAAAATCATTTAATAAGAAGGTAACAGATGCACAATTAAGGAGTGAATTTCTGTCATACCAGGAAAAACATAAACGGGACATTAGTATTTATACAGATGGTTCCAAGTCGAAGGAGGGTGTAGCCTATGCTGTAGTAACAAATAATATAAAAATAAAGGAAAAAATTCCAAAAATATGCTCGATATTCACTGCAGAGATAAATGCTATATTAGAGGCTATAAAACATACCTTTATGATGGGAAAGGCAAACGATACCTTTGTAATATACACCGATTCTTCCAGTGCTTTAGAAACTCTAAAACAATACACAATTTCTCATCCCGTAATTGAAGAATTAAGGGAGTGGATAGATATAATAGTAAAACGGAAATCTATAAATATAAAACTATGTGGGTCCCTTCCCATGTGGGCATAAAGGGTAATGAAGAGGTGGATAAAGAAGCCAAAAAGGCAGTAAAAAAGGAGTCTATCAAAAAAATAGAAATACTTTACAATGACATTAAAACAACAATAAATGAATACTGTCAATCAAAATGGGAAAAAGAATGGCTAGAATTAAATCATAAATTAAAGCATATTAAATCATCCGTAAAATCTTGAAATAGACAAGAATGTCAAAGAAGGGAAGATGTCATATTAACAAGATTAAGAAAAGAACATACATACTTAACACACAAATACTTAATGTTGCAAAGAGAGGAAAGACAGGCCCCTTTCTGTGACCATTGTCGTACTCTGGTCACAGTCCGTCATCTGCCTAACTGAATGCCATAAATTCGAAAGAAAACAAAGATCCAACAACATATATAATATACCACTTGAAGAACTATTGGGAGAAAATGCCCCACTTCAAAATATAGTAAAGTATCTCAAAGAAATAAACCTTCTTTATTTGATATAACACGTCTTAAAATTTCATAAAGTTATACAGTAAGCGCTGAATGGCCTTTGCTGCCCCAGTGCTTGGTGTTACACCTAAACTTTATAAAACCAACCAGCCAACCACAATGCTGCTGACCACCAAAGAAGCGAAGAATATTTTAACTGTGGCAAAACTAAGGATCTGAAGTTTGTTACGTACGGTGTTAAACTGAAACATTTTGATGCCACCGTTAGAGATAACCACAGTCAGTATAATAGGATAGGTGAGTATGTCAGAATATTGATTACTGGAACCATGATGTAACAAAAGATATTGGAAAAAGTACCTATGACCACAGCACTCGAGACAACCAAGAAGTGAAAATATGCAAAAAATTAGAAACATGCAAAAAGAAATGAAAGGCATATTTACAAATTATTTTAACACCAAAGACAGTTGTCAACAGCCATTGAAAACACCGAGTCTCATTCAACCAAAGACAGTTAAAAAAATGTTATAACCTTAAGCAGCAAAAAACTGTGTGGAGTGGATAGTTAGTAGCTGTTGTTAGACCAAATAAGAGCTGACAGGAAGTCTTTGTAAAATCAACTTTAAAAAATAGAAAGATAATTGCTCAGACATTTACCTTGATATTGTTAGAAATACCAGTCATCACTATACATAGAGTAACTATTTAAAGCGTCCCGGGCTTTAAATAGTTACTCTATGTGTAAATTTTAGGTAAATAAAAGGATATCTGGGTGTACATTTGCAACTGAAAAGTGTTTTAATAATTTACTGTATGCGAATTACACCGCTAATATTCGAAATAGGATATTGTTATTATTGTTGAATGTAAGCTGAATGTAACTATATCTTAAGCCCGGAACGCAGTGTTACCATACGCAAACACCACAGGCGGATGGACAGATGGAAAAAAAAACCGAGTATAGTTCCTGAGCATTGCAAAAAATATCAGTAGGCTCCATATCATTTGGAGACAATAAGAAGATTGACAGAACATACTTGCTATGCTGATGACCAACTGGCTAAAAGTCTTGTTTAGCAATGATTTCGAGGGAGGTAACAAAGTCCAATCTTAGTTGGAAGTATTGCCATATTCTGGTCGACTAAAGGATGGATTTAATCAGTGGGGATAAACAGGAAGCCTTATTCAGGAAGGTGAGAGATCATGTGTCAATGGGCTGAATGATGGTACTCTTGAAAACTACATCACTGGTCTCACAATTGAAGGAAGTGAAGAATTGTCACAAGATAGAGACAGAAATGATCAAAATATAGTATACCAAAATGGCTTTATCCTCCAGAGGGATCAGTGATCAGTACTATACAGTAAAATGAACTAGATAATTGCAAGCTAAGGGGTGAACAAAATGAGGAAGATGAATAGTCAGTCATTTGAATGATATGACACCTACATGAAATGCCGATAAGGGAACAGCACTTATAAGTAACAATTACTGGATCTCTCCACCTGGAGTAAAATTAATGAAGGAACAACTTTGGGGAAAATGGAGATTTGAAATCCTACTGAAAGTAAGACTTATGAAAGTACTATAATCAAGTATGCATTTAACTCTCATAAACTGATGTATCTCCATCTACCAAATGTACCATAATGAAGTGAATTGTTTGTACTGGCATGAAAATATGGTACATTAGCTGATCATTTTAATGGCGTGAGTAGAACTTCATAATGTCAAGAGCACAGCATCTGGTGATGACCAGGACTGTCTGATGAATCAAAGTAACAAAGATATAATAAAGACAATATTACAGACTGACACACTTCTTTCCTTGATACTGCTTCAAGTGATTACAGACCTATGACTTTGCAGGAGAATTCAGTCAGGCACTTGGAGATGGACCCCAAAACCCACGTTCGATGTTATTCTCATTTAGCAAATGGAACTGTGACATGCTACATTTTCTATAGAGACAACCCCTTACAATTTAGGAAGGAAGGCATTTGAATATGAGCTAAGCCAGAAAATCATATATAAGTACTGTATCTTTAATAGGGGTTTTAAAAGAATATAAAAAATTTTATGATAAAATGCAGTGTTCAAGATCTAATCTTTAAAGAAACACCATCTTCCACAGTATTGGAGTGGACACTCAAATTCCTTCTCATGATCAAGAAAAGCCATCAGAAGGGGAGTCCATTCCATACTCTGCTGCGTAATATGATTTAAACATTTTATCTAAACAACTGCAATTTCTGACGCCAGCTTACTCATCTCGCAACGATTTCATCATTTTCTTTTAGCTTGATTATGCTTAATGCTTTCATTACAACTGACGTAAGTGCAGTGCCACCTGTGTTTTATTTTCAATTCCCTCATACAATATTTATTTGTTTATTACCAATTTCTCTATATAGGAAGTTAGTGCAATCAGTGCAACTCATACAGTGCACTGTTGGCATTACTTAAGGCTCTTTGCTGCATACCTTCGTCCCCTAACTGCAACCCCAGTCATTCCTTTTACTGTAGGGCCTACCTCCATTTATATTCTTACTTCCGTCTTACTTTCCATCCTCTCCTAACAATGGTTTCATGGCGTAACTGCAAGGTTTCCCTCCTGTTACACCCCTCCGTAGGGGTTAGCGCCGTCAGTGGACCTCGTGCGATGCACTGTAGGCATTACTTGAAGTTCTTTGCAGCATGCCTTCAGCCCCTAGCTGCGACCACTTTCGTTCCTTTTACTATACCTCCTTTCATGCTTTCTTTCTTCATCTTACTTTCCACCCTCTCCTAACACTTGATTCACAGCGCAACTGCAAGATTTTCCTCGTTACACCTTTTAAAGCTTTTATACTGTCAATTTCCATTTCAGCGCTGAATGACCTCTTAGGTCCCAGTGCCTGGCCTTTGGCCTAAATTTTATATTCAACTCAACTCCTGTTACACCTTTCAGACCTTTTTACTCGTAATTTCCCTATCAGGACTGAATGACCTCATAGGGCCCAGGGCTGGGTTTTTGGCCTAAATTTTATGTTCCATTACCTTTTACTATATCTTTTTCTTTCTCTCTGCTGGCCGATTTCCCTTCGGAACCCTCATGGACTCATGTGTCCATAATGGTTATCAGCTGAAGATTTAATAGAAAAAAATCACACTCAGTCATATCACCTTTCACATATTTTTGCAACGAATTACTATTCCCAAATACAGAGTTGGGCCCTTTGTTTTTATTGAATCCATTGTAAAATTTGTTAATTCTGGCATAACAGTCAAATTATAAGCAAACAGGTAAATTCCTAAAAGAAAAAGTAAGAAAAACAAAGTCACATTTCCTCAAACCAACCGATCTCTCAATACCTATAGACACGTTCACCTGAGTATTTAGACATTTGTATTATTCGTATCAGATCTGCTATAAAAATGGAGTATTAAGAGACATCTTACATCGTTCAGAGGTTAAAAAAAAATATCATTATTCTGTTAAATAACAGCAACAATATGCTGTAAATCTGTTTCGATGTCTAACTAATACGATTCTCTTTGTATTTTAATCTATTACATTTTTACCTGTTTACGTTATTTTTGAAACAACGCCATATTCTTTGGAAGCTTGAATTTCAAGTCAGTGGGCTTGCTTCATATTATAATAGGGCTCGTGCAATACATAATAATAATAATAATAATAATAATGTTCGTTAGTAAAATGGAGGTAAGGTATGAACAAGTATGCCTTTATTCAACAAGGAATTTCTGTAGAACCTTAATCAATACTAGTTGCAACTTGTGCACATTGTTCTCGAGTGGATTTTCTAGTTCCGTAGTTTCCGAGTCGAAGTCTTGCTCCGCTGAGAACTCTGAGAAAAAAAAAAGTTAAAAACTTGAATTAAAATAATGATGTTACACTTACTAACTTTGTGTGTGTGTGTGTGTGAGAGAGAGAGAGAGAGAGAGAGAGAGAGAGAGAGAGAGAGAGAGAGAGAGAGAGAGATGTGGGGAGGGACAGCATTGAATTCCCTCATATTCTATACAATTATTGTGCAGTCGAGAAGTTCGGTTAGCTAACTACTACACTAAAATTATCATCAGCTGTGAAGTGAAATAAAATATAAAAAATATCTGAAGAGTTAATTGTATATATATATATATATATATATATATATATATATATATATATATATAAAGAGATATATATATATATATATATATATATATATATATATATACATATATGATTTTATAAACTGTCAGCGAGTTCACTGTGGTTATCGTTCTTTGACATCAAATAAAAACCCGTGTTTTATGTAATATATTATTTAATATCACCGAAAATAACGTAAAATTAAGTTAAAACACGATCTAAGGTCACTGTTTCTTGTAATAATTACGGTGTTTAAAATACTTATAGAAATGTGTCATTATTTAATATAATTTGTAAAATTCCATCAATAGATTACTAAACTCATTAACAATATGAAGTTGCAAACGCGTATCTCTCTGTAGAATAAAATTGAAGATAGAATTGAGACCAGATGCCCAGTAGCTGGGACCTATGAGGTCATTCCGCTCTGAAAAGGAAATATAGAGTAAGGTTTGAAAGGTGTAACAGGAGAAAACCTCAAAGCAGTTGCCCTGAAATAATTGTTAGAGAGGGTGGGAAGTGTGATGGCAGAAAGAGTATGAACGGAGGTACAGTAAAAGGAATGAAAGAGGTTGTAACTAGGGGTCGCCTTGAGGTGGCCTCGGCTTCTCTCGGTATAGGAATTAATGGCGGAAGCTGTAGGCTGTGTGTCCCGAGTGCTTGGCTTTATAGCCAAATTTTCTTCAATGAATCAATATGGATTAGTTAACCGTCATTGTAAATTGTAAATGGCACTTTAAAAAATGAAGCCTTTGCCGCTTTTTTTTTTATTTCGTGTAATGAGAGAATGAAAAAAATAAACTACCTCCGTTTGCCGTTACATTTGATTCCCAACAATGTAGCAATACGTCCAACTTCCATCGCAATTTTAATGATAACGAACTGAGGCCACATGGCCAATCAGTAATATTATAGTTTATATCAAAATACAAGCCACAGCGGTGCAGCGTAAAGAAAATTTACTTACTCTTCCATATCTAGTCGCCTTGTGCCAAGTAAGCGTCAATCCTCTTGACAACTTCTCTTGCCACACTATTCAGGTCGGTAATGATGCCATCCTGATAAAGGATGGCCTTGTTTATTGTATCTTTCTGGAGGGCGATAACGTCTAAGCTGACCTCCCGGTTGTTGCAGTTTTCCATTTTGGTCTTGACGGTGTCCGTAATTCTCGCCATGATACCTCCGACGTCACTGGCCGTTGTTGCTTTCGTAGTTGGCGTCGTCAGCGTGACGAGGATGCACGCAACGACGAGCGTCCAAATGGCTCTCATCTCGCTGGTGGTTCGCGGGACACTACTGAGCAGCACAGTATCCAGTAGTCAGTACTACCCACAGTGTCTGACTGTGACAGTCAGACTATGAACTGGTAATTTGGTAACCCGGCCAGTACGTTGTTGAGGAGAACCATGAAGTAGACAGCTCGCTTTGCATTAAACACCACTGTTGAAATTATTTCGATTTTATTGCCAGACATTTTACGCTAAAGGCCTAGTTTTGTCACCTCGCCTAAGTTACATCGAATCAAAATAATGCGGCAAATACATTGACGTCACTTCGTTGATATAGGATTTCATATACCACATCTGTGGCTCTGTTGCCAAAGGCCGATGATGACTCTCCCTCCCCTACGCCAGACTCGAGCTGACAAGCCCACTCTACTCTGCTCGAGACCATTACGAATCCGCCAGTCACGAGAGAATAACCACCACTCTCTCACATGACCGCTGCAGAGACCGACGTTGCAAATACGATCGGCCTAGGAATCGGCGATATATCCGCCACTCTGAGTGACCATGAGGACCGCTGCTCTTACACCCATGTCGAAGGAAAGCTGGAAGAGCAGTTAGAGCATAACGAGAGATTCTTGGGATTCCAAGAGTCATCAGTCGTTGCAATGAAGAATAACACTGAGGTACTGCGGAACAAGACAGAGGAGGCTTTGGAACGCTACTATAAGACTGCCGATAAAGAAGTTCCCGACGGTAAGGTGTTTATTGACTGTTTAAAGTAGGAGAAATTAGTAGAAGGGGTTATTTTTTAGTCAAAATATTGAAGAATGGAAATGAAGCCCATTGTTTCTTTAGAGAAATATTGAAAGTAACGATATCTGCACTCGAAATATGCGTGATATGTAGGCCTCAGACATGTCCTTCTGTTTACGGTCTTTCTGTGTCATTCTATACCCGCAAATATTCTTAGCTTCGTTTGCAATCTCTATGGACCCATTCTGTTATTCTTTTCTCCATCTATTAGCTGACATTCTCATTATATGCCCTGCCCACGCCCATTTCTTTTTCTTACTAGTTGTTAGAATTTCCTCTACTTAGTGTACTCTCGTATCCATATATATATATATATATATATATATATATATATATATATATAATATATGTATGTATGTATATGTATATATATTATATATATATATATATACATATATATATATATGTGTGTGTGTCTGTGTGTGTGTGTGTGTGTGTGTGTGTTTCTTTATGAATACCCTAAAGTTGCCTTGGTAATTTGAAAGATATTTCTAAATTCACGTGAAAGTAACTTTGGGAATTAACAGCACCGTTTTTTATAATAAAAAAAAACCACGCAATTTTATATTCCAATCCATTCCATTCTATCCCATTCCTTTCCAGTCTGTGGAGAGCCGTTCCAGAGGTCTGCAGGGAGCTGCTTCTGGGCTCACAAGGGCCCTGCCCTCTCGTGGGGCGACGCCCGTGAGTTCTGCCAACAAGAAGGAGGAGATCTGGCGACTCCAAGGATATCCTTCGGGTGGTTGAGTTCCTTAACGAGGAACTCGGCTCAGGTTAGTCATGAATTACCATATCTCTGAGAACTTTTAATTTTTAATATTAAATTTTGCTTACTCGGGGAGTAAGCCTACAAACTACTTTGCTGTTTTTGTTGTTGTTCTTGCTGTTGTTGTTGTTCTTGTTGGAGGGTAGGAAAGTCCTATGGAAAAGTATAAAAAGGTCTGAAAAAGGTTTTTTGCTTCGAGTCAAATATACAGGAATTTTAGGATATATTTATGATTTATTTATTAGATTGAAAATGCAGAAAATAGATAATGTGCATGTTAAACAGTACAGAAAAATTAGATTTCTAATAGAATACAGCGTATTTATTTTAATTTTTGCTAGTGAGACAACGCACTATTTGACCATAGATTTTAGCACATGCTTCGAGTAAGCTGTAGGTCAGATCACGCCATGTATTATTATTCATTTGTCAGACCAATTTTTTTTTATCAAGGATTCAGTTACATATAGGATAACTTCTTTTACATCAGATAATTCCTTGAATTGTATTGTGATTTAAATTGAGTATGAGATAATCTTTTTCTTCGTTGTGATTCACTGATTTGTGATGTATATTAACTTACTTATGGGATAAGTTCATTTTCAACAGCGTAATTTGTTGAGTTGTATTATGTATCAGATTACTTATTGAATAACCTCTTTTTCGTCAGTGCAATTCCTCGAATTGTATTATGTTAAATTACTCTTTGAATAACTCAATTTTCATTAATGTAACCCGTTTAGTTCTACCATGTATCAAATTACTTAAGGAATAACTCATTTTCATCAGTGTTATTCCTTTATTTTGTGTGTTAAATTACGTATGGTATCATTTTTCTTACATTAATTCCGATCCCCCAATCACATTTTTATCATGTATTGGATCAAGTATCAACCGGCCTCTGTGAATAGATGCTGTCTTCAATCTATTTTTGTATCGTTTATTTAATCATGCACGGAATAGCTATCTTTTCACGGTTAACATTCTCAACTAGTTTTGTTGCTATTGTTATTCGTTCGTTGATAGCATAAGCACAGGCTTCAACAGGCGTGTCAACAGCTCAGAGTGAGAGACCTTGATAAGGGCAGGGGAAATAAAAGTATATCTGAGATTTACTAGACACTGAGCTGATTAACAGCTCTCCTAGGGCTGTCACGGAGTATTAGATTTTTTCACCGGGTTAGGCACCAATTGGTTACTTAGTAACGGGACTTAGAGCTTATTGTATCGAGAAAATGAAATCGGATTCCACACTGGCAGCCGCAGGAAGCGAACTCGAGCTACCAGATTCACAGTCGAGTACGGAACACACTCGTCCAGAAAGCATGGTCAGTATGCATTGGGAAGGTCAATTTTCCTCGCTGAACGAGTCGGTTACATGCTCGACTACCAATCTCAGAGTCGGAGTTCAATTCCCGGCTCTGCCAATGCAAAATCAGAGGAATTTATTTCTGGTGATAGAAATTTATATCTCAATGTGGTTCGGATCCCACAAATAAGCTGTAGGTCCCGTTGCTAAGTAGCCAATTGGTTCCTAGCCACGTAAAAAAATCTAATCATTCGGTGCGCTTTAGGATTACTTAAGGTTGTTTGCAATGTCCATTTGACCCCTAGCTACAACCCATGTCTATCCTTTTACTGTATCTCTATTCATATTCTCTCTCTTCTGTCTTACTTTCTGCCCTCTCCTATCAACAGTTGCATTGTGCAACTGCGAGGTTTTCCTCCCGTTACACCTTAGACGCCATTTTACTCTTAATTTCCCATTCAACTGTGAATGACCTCATAGGTCCCATGGCTTGGCCTTCGGCCTTAATTTTATTTTCCATCACATTCCATGCCAGCTTCTGGAAGAAGTTGGTTCGACTTTTGTGAAGGTAAAGAACCAAATCACAAAAAGCAAGTCAGAATCATCTACCCTCCCCCCAACCCCTGTTTATTTTTGCTTACTCTTGTTGTTATTGTTCTTGTTGGGGGTTAAGGAAATGTCTATGGAAGACCCTAAAAATGCCTGAAAAGGTGTTTCACGTTGAGTTAAAGATGCAGGAACTTTAGGATAGTTTGTTTTGTTTGTATGGTGCTTTTACGTTGCATGGAACCAGTGGTTATTCAGCAACGGGACCAACGGCTTTACGTGACTTCCGAACCACGTCGAGAGTGAATTTCTATCACCAGAAATACACATATCTCACTCCTCAATGGAATGGCCGAGAATCAAACCCGCGACCACCGAGGTGGGACGCAAACACCATACCAACCACGCCAATGAGGCGTTGAACTTTAGGATAGGATATTTATGATTTATTTATTACAATGAATATGTAAACAATAAATAATGTGCACGTTAAACATTACAGAAAAAATTTTTCTAATAAAATACAGCATATTTATTTTGATATTCTTTGGTGAAACAAAACTCTATTTGACCGTAGATTTTAGTATGTTTTAATTTATTTGCGGTACTGAATTCTGCCCGATTATTTTGTGATTCCACTGAGAATATATGAATGTGTTTAATTTCTCCTTTTTATTTGATCCTTGTTGTTAGTATGAGTATGTAATACTAAGTATGAGTTTTAATTACGAAAACCAATATCACGTTAAGTTAGGAATATAATGTTTACAACTTATGCGTGAAGGGAAAATCTTCCAAGTGTCTCGGTTAAGCTGGAGGTCGGATCACGCCTTGTTTTGCCAACGCCGTATGTCTGTTCACTCCATAAGAGTAATATTCTTTCGTGTTACTCTTCAGTGTTAGGACTCCTTTATTCACGACATGGAACTATTAATTACCAAAGAGGGGACTCTGTATCCAACAGGATGGTGGAACATTGTGTCTATCATGTCATGGCTCAAAAGTAAGTCTTAAACCTTGCAGTCAGTCGTCAGTGTTAACATTAAGACCCCTTCATTTAAGAGATCGAAAGCTAAGGTACCAGTGAGGTGACTCGTTGTATCCAACAGGATGGTGGTACGTGTGGCTTGGAGGAAAGCAGGACGCTAGCGGAGACTGGAAATGGCTGGAATCTGATAAAACTATGGACGCTGGTGATTCCTTCTGGGAAGATGAGGAAGTGACAGAGGCCGATCCAGAACGCATGCGCTGTGCTGCCTTTAGAAGCGAGTCTGGATACAAGATCGCCAAGCAGGACTGCGGAAATACCAACTGGTTCTTATGCGAAAAGAAGATCTAAATGGAGGCTCGTGTTTTGAAGAAATTCGAATCCTACGAGACCCGATCCTGCCGGGGACAAGAAAGGACTTTGACCCCTGGCACAACAGCGCAGTTATTGAGAAACTAAAAAATTCTGTAGGTTTGATCACCATTAGAAATTATCATCCTAATGTTTTTTGTAGGTTATTATGACCATTAACTCTTTTCCTTCTTGGTTTAAACTGACTTTGCTAATTGCAAACACTTACAGATTAATTATCTTGTAATACAAGTTCATTTTCAGATCAACTGTAGCTGTGTCACGCCCTGATCTATACATTGTCAACAATGCCAAACATACAGATAATTAATGCAGCAAATGTATCTCTCTTTAGGATAAAAACTAAAAAGTTATTTCTTGTTTTCATTCTTCTCTCATACCAAGAGAAAACACGCAGCACATTGTATTTTGATGTGCAAAAACAGAACTTGAGTTTTACAGTCAAAGATGAACAATTTCGACAGGTTTGTAAGGGTTGTGTTAAGTTTGCTACAGGCTAACTGAGTTTTAATGGTTCATCTTTTGCCGTTTTACCATTGGGGATAAAGTATTTCTACTGGTTATTATTATTATTATTATTCAGCAGATGGGAGTTTGAAGTTAAGCTTGCCATTGACCAAAGGGGTTTTACTGGTTAATTCAGATCGTGGTTCTAAGTTGGACACTGACAAAGGCGAAAAGTAGCGACTTTGCTACAGGTCACTGAGGAGATGAAAGTGTCAGATGACCAATGTAAAGACAAAGAAAACATTTTTGAATCTGAAAGGGTATGAGAATTAGGGAAGCTGCTCTTAAGGGGATCATTCCTTATCTCTGTTAGATATCCTTTGATTCTGATTTGTGACATGTGAAAACAAAGTCGGTTCCATTGTCAGTTATGTATGTATAATTATCTATATATATCTATTATATATATATATAGATATATATATATATATATATATATATATATATATATATATTGAGTGTGTGTGTAATATATGTTGTGTGTGTTATGTCATGTGCTTCATAGCAGAGCATAACTAATCTAAAGAATGAATATCCCTGGATATGTAGGCCTAAAGAAACATTTACTCATAATCATGACAAAAAATAATTCAGCAGTAGGTACCTACGTGGGTAACTAGTGAACATTTTTCTAAACAACAAGTAAGATGTTAATCTCCTCTTCTAGAGAATTATAAGTATACAGTGTCTTCTTTAATATTCATAAAGAACACCACTTATTGCCCACTTGCGGCTCCGGACATCCTTGTACTTAAGAATAAGAGAGCCTTGTTGGCAATTCTGGGAGATTGGATGAATTCGGGTGTAGTTAACTCAATTGTCTTCACAACTGGTTGGTCATGCGACACTTATAGTTCTCTGACGTCGAGACGTTTTAAGTCAATGACTCGCAGAGACTCCGAGAAATATATATATATATATATATATATATATATATATATCATATATATATATATATATATATATATATATATGTATATATACAATATATATATATATATATATATATATATATATATATATATATATATATATAGATATATGTATGTGTGTGTGCGTGTGTGTGTAAATCAGGGTTGGAGTATCTGTAATTTAATTGAAATTTAACTAATTAAATACTTTCTTGTAATTGAAAATGAAATTATAGCAAGTAATTGTAATTTAATTAATTACAGGAGGATATAATTTGTAATCTAATTGTAATTATAAAATGCAGTGGTGAGGATCTGGCGCCATTAGGAGTGATGGATTGTTTTCTCCATAGTCCAAGTATTTCGTAACTAGTGCTAATAAATACTCTTTTAATTCTTTTAATTAATATGACCTCTGCTTTTCTTCTATCACTTACACTTCTAGAAATAAATTATGTAACCCTATCAGCTCGATTTGCTCGCTTCCTCAATACACTGTTTCCTGCGCCAGAGATTGGCGTTTCCTCTCGCACCCAAATTCCTTGTAATTGTAACTATAATTGTAATTGAATTTCTTGTTAAGTAATTGTAATGTCATTGAATTTGTTCATAAGTAATTGTAATGTAATTGCTATTTCCAAATGTAATTGTAATATACATTTTTGAAATTAATTGCAATTGTAATTCATTTCTTCATGTGTAATTACTCCAACTCTGGTGTGTATGTGTGTGTGCGTAGCTATGTGTTGTCTTTAGTTAAGTATTCATGTAATCAGCCTAACTGGCTACAGAAGAGAATGTCGGTATCTCGCTTTCTTTCGTTAAATCTTTGGCTGGAAAACCCATATGGACAGAATTAACAGACTTACATATGTTTTACTCAAAATAGAAAATGCCTTTTCATATCTTATATTTCAGAACATGCTAATATATTGACTTTGATTGCAATGAAGTCATTAAAGAAAATTATGTTAAAAAACGGTAAAATTCGTGAATAAAACTTAAACTTCATCTTTATTTATATTACAGAATATATTTTCGTTCAAGTTATATTCAGTGTCACATTTAGCTATATTTGAAGTTCGCAAATTATTTCAAGAATACAGAAATTCTTGAATCCAAAACCGAGGCAGCTGTGGGCAATTAACTAAGCACTTGAAATACATTCATAGGCTGCCGACGCACTTGACACATTCTGACTCACTGCGCAGCCCCACTGCGCACGTTTTGGGTTTGCCAAGTACATGGTGTTTGTTGTACTGAGTGCCGTATCTCGCCATTGCGTGATCAAATGCCGTAAGTCGAGAGGCCATTACGAAACAGTTGCGTGGTGCGCCATGACACGTCAACTTTTGACAGTAGTCGTGGAATGACGGCGACTATGCAAGGCAGCCTTGCATAGTCGATGCATCCCTGGCGCAGAGTCGTCAAACTCGGTGACTTGGTTACGATTTATACCGATTTATGGCGAATTGGTTGTAATGACTGTGTAGTGGGGTCGTCATGAGCAAAATTTCGGTATATATATATATATATATATATATATATATCAAAGAGAAGCAGGTAATGAACATCTCAAAAGGGAATTGGACATCCGACATCGTCGACGCAGTGTTCATTCAACCAACGCTTAAGAAGATTAAAGGAAGATTATCAGCGGGGGTGACCTAAATTGGCTTACTTGTGGACGAATCTCTTGGTATAAATACCACCTTTTCTGTAAACTTTTCTCATTCATATACCTGAAGAGAGAGACAGCAGTCTCTGAAATATAGTACTTTTCTCTCTACATTTTGGTGTTTTTATGGGCTCCTTTTATTAGATGGAATTCTGTTGTTACAGAACACTTTTACCAGTCATATATATATATATATATATATATATATATATATATATATATATATATATATCTTTTAGAGCAGGTGTTACAATTCATTCATAGTATGCTAAAGATTGAACTATTCTATACTGCTGCTTTTTACAACTTCTGGTGCCAGTTTATTCCATGTGTCACATAATCTTGTATGTTGTATCTCTTCAGTTCTAACTTCCACCCATTATTTCTTCTCTGGTTTTCTTTAATGTGAACAGGGTACTGTCTACTTTTGTTATGATTTTCAGTATTTTAAATGTTTCTATTAGTTGTCCTCGCTCTCGTCGTGTTTCTAAGCCATACATGTTCAGGCTCTCTAGTCGTCTTCGGTAACCTTTTTGCCTGATGTATGGAATTAACTTTATGGCTCTTGCTTGTACCCCTTCTAGTCTATTTATGTCCTGTCTTAGTGTTTGTGACCAAAACTGTACTGCATATTCAAGATGTGGTCTAACTATTGATGTGTAGAGCTGCAGCTCCGTTTCCATATCTGAACTGCCTATTTATGTATCCCAGTAATTTCTGTGCCTTCTTTTCAGCTTTCATGCACTGTTTTGTGGATTTTAACTCCAAAGTTCTCTTCTTGTTCTACGCTATTTATGTTATTCTCAAGCAGCATGTAGTTGGCATGAGGGTAGTTTGTTCCCATTCGTAACACTACATTTATCCAGGTTAAAAGGTATTTGCCATATTTTCTACCACTCTCCTATATTCCTTAGATCATTTCTTAAACTTTCCACTGTATCTAAGGTTTGTTGCATTTACACCTAGTTTGGTGTCATCTGCAAATTTGGCTATCCTGCTATTTAAACCTGCACTAATGTAAGTAATATAAATAAAAAACAAGAGCGGGCCAAGGACAGAACCCTGGGGAACTCTGCTTGTTACATCTGCCCATTCTGATTCTTCACCATTTATTACGACTGTTTTCTATTAGTTAGCCAGTCTTCGATCCAGTCTGCTATTTCTCCTACAATTCCGAAGGCTCTAACTCTTGTCATTAGTTTCTTGTGTGGAACTTTGTCAAAGGCCTTTTGGAAATCAAAGGAGAGTATATCTATTGCTCTACTACTGTCGTTGATACCAAGTATGTTATGAAAAAACTCCAAGAGGTTTGATAGGCATGAAATGTTTTGTCTGAAATCGTGTCGGCTGTTGAATAACAAGTTGTTTCTATTAATGAGAGAGAGAGAGAGAGAGAGAGAGAGAGAGAGAGAGAGAGAGAGAGAGAGAGAGAGAGAGAGAGAGAGATTATAATCCTGAAGATTGTTACATTGTTCCCAGCACCTGTAGCTTACAAAAAAGTAGCAGGTGAAGTTTCTTTGGCAAATATAAGCATTCAATACATGCATAAAAAATATATATATATATATATTTTGATTTTCAGTGTTCCTATCAATATTTTACGTGTGCAGTGGGTATACATTATCAAAAATTAATCATACATTTATCTATCTATGGGGGAGGGGCACGTGACCAGGTTCCCCCCTCCCCACCTTGAATCCGCCACTGGTTGAATGTGAATTGTATAGAGGATATTTGATGAGACCAAGGAAATGTTATTCAGGGTGGAAGGATAGCTTGCGTTAGAATTCGTTGAGAGGGGAGTGACTGGTTTGGTAAAAAAAATGATAATGAGACGAGGATTGGTTATGTATCCTTGGCTGTTTAATTCCTCCATGGATGATATATATGTATATAATATATATATATATAATATATATATATATATATATATATATATATATATATAATTATACAACAGCAAATGTAGATAAATATAGGCTAGAGTTCAAGATAACGTTCTGTTCCTGATAAAAAGTCTCAGAGAGAAAGAGAGAGAAGGGATGTGGGTGAAGGTAGGGGTGAGTTACCCCCTCCAGCCTCATGTGGGTCCTGGTATAGTTTCCGCGCCCCGCGGTCTGCGTCATAGCGGTTATTCATTTGCACGCCAGCGATGGCGGGAACCGGACCCCTGTTCGCTCTCCTGTGTCTGACTTCGGCGGCTGTGCTCTCGGAGTCCGAGGTCCCCTCTCCCTTCGAAGGAGCTCAAGATGACATCCTGCAGTCGCTGAATCGCCTGCACGAGACCCTTCTGAACCAGTCGCCTTGCGAGGACCGTCTGGACAAGATATGGAGGAAACTGGGAGAACATTCGACGATCACTGGCGAGAAGATCAAGGAAGTTCTAGGATTCTTCAACGATCTCGGTCCGGTGTTGGCTACGGAGAGGGGAGGTCTGTGCATTGTCGCTGTTACATTTGACTAACCACACCCAAGCAACTTTCCTTGTGTCTGACTTATACATGTTTATATATTTTATTTTATTTAGTTATTTGTTAAAATACTTTTTCTAATCCCTTCTTTCTGTGTTCCCTGTTACATTCTGTTACGTCATTCAAATGAGCACCGTATCCTTAGCGAGCTTGAATTTCTAGTTAGTGGTCTCTGCGCGGGCTTGTTCTATTTGAATAAAGTTCACCTTCTGAATAATATTTCTGTTGATCGTACCATTTTCCATTCATTTTTGGAACGAATGCAGAGTAAGGGTTCGTGGCCACTGTAGGCCTACTAGGCTTTTCTGTAATGAGCATTTCAAAGGGAAAGTGACCTAATCAGACTTACCTTAATCTAACCTAACCTACCTTATGCCGTGCCCTGACCTGGACATCCCCCCCCCCCCCCTCCTTTAAGTCGTGACAGACCCCTCACTCGGTATTATACCCAATTTTTTTTTTTTTACTGGAAGCAAAAATACTAGGGAAATTTCTTGAGAAAATTTTCATCGACTTGTGTGTTTGTCGTTGCAACAAAAATAATATGATTATTTCAAGGAATTTTTTTTATTTGCTTTTGGGTGGTCTGAAAGTAACGGTAAAATTGCCTTAAAGAAATCTTGATATTTGCGTTATTCTCGAAGAAAATAATGCTGCAATTTATCTTTCTGCTCCTCTCAGTTATGCCGAGGAAGTGAACCAAATGAATGAATTTAAATTCAAAGCTAAAACTAACAGAAGAATACATAGTTGTCCTGGGGTTATTTGCAGCGTCCCTTCGGCCTTTAGTTGCACCTACTTTTTATAGGCCTCACACTTGACCTCCATCCTAGTTTCTTTTCTCCAATCTTGCCGTCCGAGCGCCTCAGTGGCGTGATCGGTATGGTGTTGGCGTGCCACCTCGGTGGCAGCGAGTTTGATTCTCTAGCATTCCACTGAGGGGTCAGAAATGTGTATTTCTGGTGATAGAAGTTCACTCTCGACGTGGTTCGGAAATCACGTCAAGCCGTTGGTCCCGTTGCTGAATAACCACTGGATCTCTTCATCTTGCTGTTCAACCACTTCAACCCCCTCTTTTCACTGTCCCGAGCGCTGGCTGCAAGTGGCCCAATTCCTGGTTTCGTGGCCTACTCATTTTCGAAAGACAAAATCAAGAACGAGTGATTCGTTATTTTATTGACAAAAAATATACAATTAGTACAAATTTGTCCACAAAGAAGCATAATACAAAATATACAAAGTGGACAGCAATCTCTTCTGTTCTTGCAAGTACGTGGCCTACAAAGAAAAATACATCAAGCGCGAATAAGATAAGCCTATAAGACTATAAGAAAACGAAAAAAAGGGATTTACTGCAGGGAAAAACCTACACGAACAACAAATGGCCTTGGTGGAGGTCCAGGTTCTTTTGCTGGCTGCTGGGCGCTGATATGGTTAATCCTGAGGATCTCCCGCAGATAAAACAGTTCCTTCCAGCAGGTAAGGTTAACCCTTTTGGAAAGAGTCTTTCTGGAACGAAAGTATGTCTGTGTGTTTGTGTGTGTGCGTGCTCCAGTATTATTTGTAAGGATATTCTGCTACTATTCACTGTAATGCAAGTGATAATTATATGGATTTAGACTTTACTATATTAAGACCATCGGTTTATAATGTACAATGTCCTACTCTGAGCTACATCACGCTATGGCGAAGACAGGATTTTCGATATTTTAATCGTGGAATCATAACCAAAAATGTGTGGTTTTTCTTGTCAAACAACATGGGTTTCATTGAATTTTTTTCCTCGCAGTAGAGAACTTTTGAGACCTAACATAACTACATTAACGGTTATGTTCCCATAGATTCAACATAACGCTTTGAAAGACAATGTGCTTGGTATAATTTTCTCATAATATACAATTTGAACTTCAAGTCAGTGGCTCCTGAATAGGGATATGGTATGGCTTAAACGTCGTAGGCCTACATGATGGTTTGCTACCAAATAAAATTAATTAGTTACCTCTTTCATTCTGAATCAGAAAACCACAAGTTCTGAATTGGCGGTCGTAATGCAGACGAGTCACAGAGGTTTCCGGTCTGGAAGTCACTGGAAGCCTTTAAATCACCCACAATCGGCCTGCGTTAATTGTTCTCTTTACAATCTAATTTATTCCTTTTTTTCATTCAGAATTAGAAAACCACAAGTTCTGGATTGGCGGTCACAATGCAGACGAGTCACAGAAGTTTCCAGTCTGGAAGTCCGTCTACGGCAAAAGAATCTGGAGCGACCAGGCCAACTTCACCTCGATTCCCAGAGACTCGCCTAAGGCCAACTGCCTGGCGGCTGACGGCAACGACGAGCACCGTTTCCAAGCGCTCGATTGCGAAGACAAGATTATGACTGTGTGCCAACAGCGATACAAGGACTGAGATCTTTTCGCTTACATGTCATTGTCGGAGACATGTTGCCAACATCTTGTTTCATTGATATGAAATAAAGAGAACTGAAGCTCTGTGAACGAGTTGTTCTGCGTAATCCTTCCAAAGCCGAAATGGCAATAAAAGAGTGTTTGGATGTCAACCATTGTGATACTACAGAACTTGAGATTATAGTTACTTTGGGTTCTCATTGTATATGTACGTACTCTGGCACGTATCAAGTGTGTGTATAGTGTACAATACGATCTCGTACACACACACACACACATATACACATGTGTGTGTGTGCATGCACTACGGCATGTATCAAGTAAGTACGTATATGTGAAATACAGTAGCGGACACGTATACGTATGTATATACATGTATGTGTGCGCGTCATCTACTGTATTTTACATATATAGTAATACTTGATACATGCCGTAGTGCATACCTACACCAGTACTACGCTCGCGAGTTTGTAGATATAGTTAAAACCATTTGATACTTTATCATTAAGTATTGTCTCAGATGCCTCAATAGCCACCTATTGTTTCATCACTTGAATGATAGTTTTATTTACTGTCTGGATAAAGCTCTGAAGACTAGAAAGTGGTACGGTTGAACGCAGTGAATGGATTATCTTAAAGCCAAGTGAATGAGTCTAGAGTCGGTATTGCCAACTTTTGACTTTTTCAAATTGCGACTAGGTGCAGTAGCTATTGGTTACCTGCTTTTGCCATGAAATATTGATGAAATATTGAAATTTCACCGTGCACCTTGGTGCAATATTTGAAGTTGTACATATTGGCACTTAAAGTTGCGCCTAAGTGAAATATTGGCATTTAAAGTTGCACCTAGGTGTAAAATTGACATTTAAAGTTGCACCTAGGTGTGATACTGACATTCAAAGTTACGCCTAGGTGTAATATTGACATTTAAAGTTGTGCTTAGGTGTAATATTGACATTTAAAGTTGCGCCTAGGTGCAACATTGCTGAAGGAACTTGACCATTTAAAGTTGTACTTGAATGCATCTCGGGGTAACATTGCTTAAGTGCATTTAGGTGCAACATTTCTAAACGATCTTGTGCGATCTAAAATAGAACTTAAGTACAATATTGCTGATGGGCTTTTTCCATTTAAAGTTGTACCTGGGTGCGATAATGGTAGCGTGCATTGCCCTTTTCAAGTTATGGACGGGATTTGGGCATTTCAGGCTACATCTAGGTCAAATATTTTGAGAGAAAACTTTCAAGTAATAATAAGGAAATATTTTCCTCCGAACCCTCGTGAGAAACAGACACCTTCTGTCATATTTTACTTTCATTTTAGCTGATCAAATCCAAGTTTCCATTTCTGGGTGGGAATTGGTTGCAAGAAATGTTCTCTCCGAATTTATGAAATAAAGATCATTGTTGTGTGAGGGCGGGGGGAAGGGGGTGCCCCTGTTTTACAAAGTCAGGTTGAAAGATTATAAGAACAAACTTAAGTAAAGAGATGATTATTTCCACTTCCATATTGTGAACTAGTTCAAAGTTTTGTGGTTATGCTGATAGCGCCATAATATCGAAATACTTCGAGGTAATGATAATTCATTTTTTTTTTAAATATTTGTCCATGGTCTAAATCGCTTGAGGGTGTGGGTTAGTGCCGTCAGTGCACCTCATTTGGTGCGCTGTAGGCATTACCAGAGGGTGTTTGCAGCGTACCTTCGGCCACCAGCTGCAATCCTATTTTTACCCTTTACTGTTCTAAGTGCGGCTGTGGAGTTTTTTCACAGTCCCACCTTTAGATCCTCTTACTTCACCTCCTTCATTTTCAAGATCTCTTTTTACCTTGCTGTCCAGCCACTCCAACAACCTGGTTTCACTGTCTGATAGGCGCTGATTGGGAGACAGTGCCACAGTGCTTGGCTTGTCAGCGTAAATTTCGTAAATTCAGATCAAATCTTAAGATCGAGATGGAAATTAACGAAGCAGGGGATCAGTGTCTTAAGAAATGCACTGGATAGTAAAATGACGGGGAAATTGATAAAAAGACGAACACAGAACAAATACAGCAGATGCGGTACAAAGAAAAAAAACAGTTCGTTGTGTTCTCTGCACCATAGGCATCACTTAAGGTTCTTTGCAGTGTGCCTTCGGCCCCTACCTGCCACCCCCTTCATTACTTTTACTGTACCTCCTTTCATTTTCTCTCTCTTCCATCTTACTTTCCACCCTCTCCTAACAATTGATTTATAGTGCAACTGCTTTGAGGTTTTCCTCCTGTTACACCTTTCAGACCTTTCACTCTCAATCTGCGTTTCAGCGCTGAATGACGTCATCGGTCCCAGTGCTTGGCCTTTGGCCTAAATACGATGTTCAATTCAATTGTCTTCTCTGTCGTTTCGACTCAAGATCTTTGAAAATGAACAACAAACGCAGACAGAGCGAGTTAGAGAGCATTAAGTCTCATTGAAACAGGCAATTATTTCATTACACTTTCATGAGAAGAATAATGAGCTGTTCCGTGGGATGAGAGAATTCTTTTGTGTGTGTGTGTGTAAAATTCTTGACCTAATCGTCTTAGTAACAGTGGTTTGGACATGTTGAGAGGAAGGATGGGAATAGCGACCACAGGAGAGCAGTACAAATAGGAAGAAGAGCGCTGGGAAGGCGAAGAACGAGGTGGATAGACATAATTGTCAGAGATCTTGAAGATGAAATCCAGAACCTAGGGGAAGCGAGGGAAATGGCTCAGGATAGAGACAGATGGAGAGGAACTGTATCAGCCTTATGCCAGTGGCCAGTGACGGGGAGATAAAGAAAGAAAGAAGAACACTGGCACTTATAGTTGCGCATAAGTTAAGTCAGTCTCCTTGGTTAATTGAGCAAATGATGTCCTTTCGCATAAGCCTACAAACTACTTTGTTGTGGCTGTTGATTGTTGTTCTTGTTCTTGTTGGGTGGGTACGAAAGACTAAAAAGTGTTTCCCATTAAGTTGAAGATACAGGAATTTCAGGATAGGATATTCAAGACTTATTTATTAGAATGAAAATGTGAAAAATAAGTAAAGTGCATGTTAAACAGTACAGAAAAATAATCTCTGTGATAAAATATGGCGTATTCATTTTAATTTTTGTAAGTGAAACAATGCACTACGTGACCATTGATTTTAGCGCGCGCCCGAGTAAGCTGGAGATCGGATCACGCCTCGTTTTACCAGTAGCTATTTTCCATAGAATGGTTGATGGTTTAGAGAGAGAGTTTTAATTTTTGTTCAATTAATATGTCTTATTCTCAGTCAAGGTTTTATTCAACCAATGTACAACATTTTTGTACTTTTATTATTTCTAGTTGAATAACAGGGCGTGATCCAACCTCCAGCTTACTCCTCTCTCTCTCTCTCTCTCTCTCTCTCTCTCTCTCTCTCTCTCTCTCTCTCTCTCTCTCTCTCTCTCTCTCTCTCTCTCTCTCTCTCTCTCTGTGGGTTTAATCACCATAAAGTGCTCTTAAGAGTGGCATGACAACTTAATGAGTATAGCCAAGGCATGCCTAGTACTCCTTGAGGGCCATGGGGGAAGGTATTATTAAAACGACTGAACTGGTTCACGATATGCAAAATAATGCATGAATAAAACTCACATACATACACACATATATGCATACATGCACACATATATACAATTGTGTATACTATATAGAAAAAATATTGAAATACTTTAAAGAGAATATTACAGACAGTTCGTAAATTTTGCTGAGACTCTAGACGTAGATAAGAAGGGTACTGAGAGAGAGAGAGAGAGAGAGAGAGAGGAGGATGGCGAAGGGGAGCTAAACACCAAGATTCAAGTTTCGGAAAAAATTTTTTATTTCATTATAATGTTACTATACTATAATGGACGTTATGTCTGTCCGTCCGTCTGTCATTCAATCACGGCCAAACGGCTGGTCCAATGGGCATGAAATTTGGCAGGGTTATAGAGGGGACCCCTAAGATGGTTTATAATGGGGTTTCATCCTACCTCCCATCTCCCTCCGAAGGGGGTGGGAGGGGATTCCGTGAAACGGAGCTTGTTATGCCCGTAGACTTAGTTTCCTTACGAATTTATTATACATAATTGTTAAAAAAAACTAGTGAGTCACTTACTATATGACGCAGCAGATGAATATGCTTTTAGTAATTATTAGTAAATTGCTAGTAATAACAATAGACATAAAATTTATGGGTATGTAGTTCTTCAAGGCAGATCGATAGATGTAAGAGAGAGAGAACAAAAAAATATCGAAAAAAGAGAAAATATATAAAAATGTTATATCTTCTGAAGATGGAGCGAAAGAGAGGTAATAGACTGACAAAAGGAGATAGACAATACATTAAGGAAGACTCAGGTCCTGATCATTAGTTTGAGACCGTAAGTAAACATAGGCACATACATATCTTCTTAAGATAGATAGATAGACTGATAGTCTGAAAGATAGACAAATTGATAGCTAGATATGTAGAAAGATAGATAGATTGATAGACAGATAGGTAGACAGATAGATGGATTGATAGACATATAGGTAGAAAGATAGACAGTAATACACAGAAGGTAGACAGATATATAGATTGATAGATAGGTAGACAGATAGATAGATAGGTAGACAGATAAATAGACCGATAGATAGATAGGTAGACAGACTTGTAGATAGATGGGTAGAAAGATAGTTATATTGATAGATAGATAGGTAGAAAGATATATGGATTGATAGATAGGTACGTAGACAGATAAATAGACTGATAGATAGATAGACAGACAGACTGATAGATAGATAGGTAGATAGATAGATAGATTGGTAGATAGATAAACAGACGTATAAGCGCTAAAACTTAGCACCAAAAGATAAAAAAAAAACATGAAAAAAACAAGAAAACATTATCAAATTCACCGAGTCCCAGAGAAACCGTTTTTTCTTCGTTACCTTACCACGAAACCTCCTCCGAATGAACCGTGACGTCATGCGTGACGTCACGCGTGTAAACGGACGAAAGCAATTGACGATTGCGTGATGCTGAACCGCCATCTTGCTCTTTGAATGCAATCAAGCACTGCCGCCCAGATTTCTGCTTTTCTACGGGTAATAAGGGGGGAGGTTGTTGGGCGGGGTAGGGGAGTCCTTGGGGATGAAGGGGAGAGGGGGAATCGCCCCTGGGAGGGGAGGGTGTGGGAATTGCCTCAGGGGAGGGAGAACTGTTTCAGGGGGAGGGGAGTGAAGGGGAGAAATTGTCCAGGGTGAGGGGAGGGAAGGAGAGAAATAGTCTCTTGGAGTGGTGGGGGAATTTGCCCCCGGGGTGTAGGAGGAGGGGGAATACTGCGGGGAAATTTGCCCCAGAAGGGGAGGGTGGGGGAGAGGGAAATTGCCCGAGGGGAGGGGAGAGTGAAATTACCCCATGGGAGAGGGAAATTGCCCAGGCAGAAGGGGAGAGGAAATTGCCGGGTCGGGGAGAGGGGAAATTGTCCATAGGATGGGGAGAAATTGGCCATGGTAAGTGGAGGAAAGGAGGGAATGTCCCAGGGGGTAGGGATGGAAGGGGGGGGTGGGTGGCAGGTGCACACATACACACCGCATTTATCATGCAATGAGCATTGCTCTCTTACAGTTATCTCACCCCCACCCCTCTTGCATTACTTTCCCGGGGGAAAAAACGGCCCCCTCCCCCCCTCGGAAGAGGTCTACCCGCCTTCGCCCCATACCCCACCCCCCGCAAACAACCCTCTACTTCTTTTCGTTCCCTTCTTTGAATATTAATTTATTGATTTATTATCTATTATTAATATTTCCTTTTTCACTTTGCTTCCATTGATCGGAAATTATAATAATTTCTATCCTCAATGTCGACCTCAATTGCACAGCAAATGAATAAACTTTCTTCGAAGGGATCTGACCGAGCCGTTCATAGTAATAAAAGATAGAAAAAGGTAAATAAAAAGAAAAAGTAAAAAAAACAAGAGTAAACGTTTTATGTATTCCACTAATAATAAGAAAAAAGCTCCACACGTCTAAGTAACATCACGTGACCGCCACAACGAGGCATTAACTCGAACCACAAATATTACTGCCTCGTAAAAAAGAAAAAGAATAAAAATGGGTAATCCCCTTCCACTATGCATTTGTAAATGCATGATGGATCCAGGAGCGCTAGGGGGTGGGAGAGAGAGAGAGAGGGAGAGAGAGGATGTTTACATGCAATACGTCTTTTCTCTTTCTCTCCCTGGTCGTACTACGTATGTTGTTCTGTAATCCTCAAGTGGTATAAGACTGCTTAATTTCCTCTTTTATCCTTTGTAAATCATAGTCTTGATTTATTATAATATATTATATTATGCAATATAAAAACACCGTATCGTGCTTCTAAGATATCAATAGAAGGATCCACAGAAATATCTTTGTTTATCTAGATAAAATATATTTGTGGAAATATTTACAAAGCTTAAAGCTTTCGTCCATCCTCCTGTGGACTTGATCGCTAAGCAGATGAGACATGGTATTGGTGAAGAATTCCAAATAAACATAAACAAACAGACAAAAAAAAATTAACAAGGTTAAAAAAATGCGAACAAGTCATTGCCAATGGGCGTATTCCTTTCCATAATTCTCTGTGATCTTCGAGGCAGGACAAAACGCCGGTCTTCTTCCTGAATGACATCTTGAGGGTCGTTAGCCAAAACGGTAGTTTGTAGATCAGACTCTGGAACGGGCGAAGGGTGGTTATCTACATTATCAGATTGAAGGAGGCTGTACACATTTCTGAAGTTCTTAATTCTGGCCCTTTGGCGAATTTCTTCACTCAAAAGTAAATTGTTCTGTATTCCAGTATTCCCGCCTCGAAGATCACAGACAATTATGGAAAGGAATACGACTTGTTCGCCTTTTTTAACCTTGTTAATTTTTTTTGTCTGTTTATTTATGTTTATTTGGAATTCTTAACCAATACCATGTCTCATTTGCTTAGTGATCAAGTCCACAGGAGGATGGACGAAAGCTTTAAGCTTTGTATATATTTCCAAAATTATATTTTATCTAGATAAACAAGGGTATTACTGTGGATCCTTCTAGTGATAATCATATATATATATATATATATATATATATATATATATATATATATATATATATATATATATATATATATATATATACATATATATATATATATATATATATATATAGTTATAATATATATATATATTATTTACAGATAGATAGATATATATATATATATATATATATATATATATATATATATATATATATCATCCACATGTGCCAAAGTGCCATCTACGTAGACGTCATCCTCAAACTTCAAGCAAGCAGTAGTTTAGGTGGCTGGCATATACAGACAGGCATGTAAGAGTTTCAGTCTGGCTGTAACCGTGAGTGAGGACGGTTGCTGACTTCTTCTCCTCCGTCGCCTCATTAGAGATCCGTCACCTCCAGGTATTGGTTTCTTTAGGAATATTTTTCCTTGGAATTTTGTTTAATTGATACGTTGCTTTTTTTGATGACGTTTGTTTTATTGCTATGGTATTTTTCTTGAAGTTTGTTTGATTGATATGTTAGTTTTCTTTAATTATATTTAACTGGTGTTTTTTTCTTTAAGTATTTTAAACGGATGTTATTTTTCTTTAACTATTTTTAACTGGTGTTTTTTTTCTTAAGTATTTTAAATGGATGTTATTTTTTACTATTTTTAACTGGTGTTTTTTTTACTTAAGTATTTTAAATGGATGGTATTTTTCATTGACTATTTTTAATTGATGTTATTTTTCTTTAAATATTTTAAATTAATGTTATTTTTCTTTGACTATTTTTAAGTTATGTTATTTTTCTTTAACCATTTTAAATTGATGTTATTTTTCTTTGACTATTTTTAATTTGTTATATTTCTTTAAGTATTAGTAATTGATGTCGTTTTTCTCTAAGTATTTTTAATGAGTTATTTTTATTTAAGTATATTTTACTGATGTTATTTTCCTTGAGGTTTATTTAACTGATGTCATTTTTCTTTAAGTATTTTTAGTGGATATTATTTTTCTTTAGCTATTTTCAATTAATGTTATATTGTCTTGAAGCTTATCTAGTTGATATGTTATTTTTCTTGAAGCTTGTTCAATTCAGGTTTTTTTTTAACTTTGTTTAATTCTTATGTTATTTTTCTTGAGGCTTATTCAATTAACATGTTTTATCCTTGAAATTTCTTTAATTTAGATGCTATTTCTCTTTATGCTAGTTAAATTAATATGCTAGTTTTCCTGCATATTTTGTTCCATTGATTATTTTTCACAAATGTAGTTCAGCTGACATGTTATTCTTCTGTATATTGTGTAATTGATACGTTATCTCTCTTCAAATTTGTTGGATTGATATGTGAATTTTTTTCTAATTTTGCTTAATTGATACGTTTTCTTTGAATTTATTCAATTGATCCTCTTTTTTTTTTTTAAGATTAATCCAGCCTTGTGCTGGCACGGGCTCTTGCTCCTGGAGCAGGCCGTAACTGGATCGATCTGTGAAAGACAAAAAAAAAAAAAAAAAAAATGATGAGAGAGATGGACGAGGCAGGATTGCCGGATTGCAACCCGCTTTATGAAAGGCCTTTCCACACTAGAAAACCTTGTTTGGAAACAGAGTTTGCAAAGAGTTTCTTGGAAACTGTTTGCAAGCAATGTTTCCTGTCTCCAGACCTCAGTTGTCGTCAGGATACCTTTTGGTGCAGTAGCCTCTGTATCCTACTTGGCAGTTTTAATGCACTCGAGGAGGAACAAGAGAAAGAGATAGAGATGGGTGAGGAAGTTTTTAGATAAAGGACTGTCACACACATGCACATATGCACATATAAATATGAAAACATGGGTACATGTGTACATATAAATATATACTTATGCCCATCTACATATGTTAATATATGTTACATGTACATATGTATATGTACATACACACATATATATACAAATATGTAAGTACATATGTATAAGGGTTTACATTTATTTAAATATATGTATATATATATACATACATATACGTATATATATATATATATATATATATATATATATATATATACATATATATATATATATATATATATATATATATATATATATAAACATATACATACATTATGCATGTGTGTATATATACATATACACACAGAAACACTAAATGTTTGCAAGCTTCGTTTCCAAACAATGTTACCTAGTGTGGACAGGCCTTACGTAGTAGGTACCCATCAGCAGGAGACAAAGGAAAGGACTGAGTAGGAAATCGAAGCCAACTTGTGTTTGAGGGAAATGTGTCCTAAAGAATAATAATAATTAAAAATAATTCTATATTTTTTCATTAGGTAAGTAGGTATGTTCGGTTAAATTATTAATTATATATGATTTACTAGACTTTTTCGACTGGTAGTGAGTCGACTAGAATATCTTTTTGTTTTAAAAATCGTTTATTTTTTCTTCAAATTCTGGCTCATATTTAAGCGCCTTTTCGTCATTTAAAAGCTTCAGTTTCCTAAATAATATCATTAACATAAACAAGGCGTGATCTGGCCTCCAGTTTACTCGGGTGCCTGCTAAAATCTATGGTCAAAATAATAGAGCTTTGTTTCACCAACGAAAATAAAAATAAATACGCTATATTTTACTAGAAATCCTTTTTCTGTACTGTCTAACATGCGCTTTATTTATTTTCTACATTTTCATTCTAATAAATAAATCATAAATATCCTGTGCTGAAATTCTTGTATCTTGAACTCACCTCGAAACACCTTTTTCAGACAACAACAACAACAAGAACAACAACAACAACACAACAAATTAGTTTGTAGGCTTACTCCCCGAGTGAGCGAAAATAACTCGCAGTTGCTGGAAACGTGAAAATCACTGCCACGAAGATAATTGCCTTATAATTAAGTAAGTTATCTTCCCCCTTTTCTTTATCTCTCTCGTCTTGTCATAATCTGCTTCATCATCATTTCCAATTACCATTTAATTCTCGCAGACCCTTCCTTCCTTCCAACCTTCCCGTTCATCTCATTAGTCAAGAATGACACTTCCGTCTTCGAGGGGAAGGGTGCCATAAGTACCTCCGCTAATTTTGCTAAATTCGCTAAAACTTTGCTAGCTCAGCTAACTTTGCTAAATTCCCTAACTTCGCTAACTTTGCTATGTTTCCCAGCTTTGCTATTAACTGCGTTAACTTTTCTAACTCCGCTAACTTCGGTAGGTCTGCCAATTTTGTTACCAACTGCAGTAATTTCGCCAAGTCTGTCAGCTGTGCTGTTAACTTCGGTATACTCGTATCTGCTAACTTCGCTAAGTCTGCCAGCTTTGCCATTAATTGCTTTAACCTCTCTAACTCCGCTAACCTATAACTGCGCTAACTTCGCTACCTCACTAACTCGCTACTAACTTTGCTGACTTCGCTAAATTTGCTAACTCAGCTAACATAGAACTGAGATGATGAATACAAACCTCGGCCATTTACTGTGAAAGAAGATAATTGCAAAATGAGGGGAGAAACGTCCTGTAAACGAGATCACTTCAGCTGGCGATTTCATTTTTATTATCTCTGTTACGTGTGCTACATTGATTGGTAGCTACAGAGTTAGACAGTTAACTCTTTCTCGGAACTGTTCCGTAACGCGAGGTGATTCCACTTAGCTTGAAAGGCTGTTTACACAGCGAGAAATGAGCCTTATTTTGGCAACAAAGTTAGCAAAAACACTCCCTTTGATCTGTCACTATTCTTCAAAAGCCCAATATTGCGCTTTCTTTTTATAAAGCAGTTACTGCGAATTGGTAGCGCACAGCTGCTCATTGAAATCGTAGTCATCCTCACTGACCTGTTTGTCAGAGAATCTTGCGTGTGTACCTGTCAGTCTTCTGTTTTTCCTTCTTCTTTTTTATTTTTTAGTATAATATGGTTCCCCTTTTATACTGGATTGACTGGGAAGTGTGCCATTGTGTATTGCGTCTATCCACGTGGATCCGATTATGGAAAATATTTTCGTACTCTAGATAAACGTTTGATGTTCGGAGACCGCAATTTCGTCTTGTGTGATCTTTCCCTCGCGTGTGCCTCCCTGGAAAGGGTCCAGCATTTAGGAAGTCAAGAAGGATGGAAGGAAGGAAGGAAAGTAAGAAGTTAAACATTACAGGGACATTTAATGAAACGGGGAATTCTACTATAGTTTCTGAAACGACTTGATTCTCTTGAGAAACATTTTTCTAAAAAGGCGATATGGGTCCTTATGCTTATCCAAAAAAAAAAAAAAAAAAAAAAAAAAAAGGAACTTAGACTGGCTAATGTTCGTGTTTTTTTATCTCTTTTTTTTTCTTTCTTTTTAAGGATTCTTGTTCATTCGCTAATAGTTCGGTTTTTTTTGCTAATATTCGTGTTATTTTGCTAATTAGTGTTCTTTGACTAATAGTTCGTGTTATTTTTTCTGAAAGTATTTTTGTTCTTTTTCTAATTCGTGTTCTTTGGTTAATATTCGTGTTCTCTGACGAGTAGTTCGTTTTTTTTATATTCGTGTTCTTTGGGTAATATATTCGTGTTCTCTGACTAATAGTTGGTGTTTTTGGCTAATAGTCGTGTTCTTTTGCTAATTTGTGTTCTTTAGCTAATGTTCGTGTTCTTTGACTAATAATTAGTGTTTTTTTCTGATAGTATTCTTGCTCTTTCTCTAATTCGTGTTCATTAGTCAATATTCGTGTTCTCTGACTAAAAGTTCCGTTTTTTTTTTTTTTTTTTTTTTTTTTTTTTTTTGCTAATATACGTGTTCTTTGACTAATAGTTGGTGTTGTTGGTTACCATTCGTGTTCTTTTGCGAATTTGTTGTTCTTTGACTAAAGTAATTCATGTTCTTTGGCTAATATTCGGTTTCTATGGCTAATTCGTGTTTTCTTCCTAATTCATGTTCTTTAACTAATTCATGTTCTTTGTATAATAATACCTGTTCTCCGGAATTCATGTTCTCTGGCTAATAATCTGTGTTCTTGGGCTACTTCGTGTTCTCTTGCTAATTCGTGTTAAAGAATTCGTGTTCTTCGGCTAAAGTTCCGTATTCTTCCCATAATTCGCGTCCTCTGGCTAATTCGTGATCGTTCACGTAATCCCCCAAGACACTCAGACGCATTATTACAGAAGAAGAAAAAAGGCCGGAGCGCACGCAAACGCAGGTCGCACGCAAATTGTGGCGAGGCGCAATGCCACCACATTGCAGAGATTAGGGGGAAGGGAAATGAATGCTTTCCTTCGTAATTAAAGGTGTGTTGTTGTTGTTGTTGTTGTAGTTGTTGTTCTTGTTCTTGTTCTTCTTCTTCTGCCAAGGAGAAAGTCGGATTTCTGTTCCAGTTTACGTAGATGGATTTTACATAAACTTGGATGGAAAAGGCAGTCTGATTTCCTCTATTTTTTCTAAATAAAATTCTGTTTGTCTAATCGCTTTCAGGAAGATAAGGTTATTATTATTATTATTATTATTATTATTATTATTATTATTATTATTATTATTATTATTCAGAGGGTGAACCCTCTTCATATGGAACCAGCCCACCCGGGGCCATTGGCTTGAAATTCAAGCTTCCAAAGAATATGGTGTTCGTTAGAAAAAAAAGTAACAGGAGGTAACAGGAAATACTGAGAGAAGAGATCAGTTTTTAGAAAATAAATAAATAAATAGATAAATAGATGAAAATTTAATTGAACTATACAATGCAAGGTGAAGTTTTTGAAGGCAGTGATGCACAGCAACTTCCTCAGGGAGGCAGTTCCACAGTCCAACAGTTTGAGGAATAAAGTACCTCTGGAACTGAGATGTTCGACAGCGAGGTAAACATTTACTGCACACTGGCAAGCATGAAACAGGAATTCGGGCTCGTAAATCACTTACTTCAGACAATGTACACAGAGATTAGACCCCAAGGAATTCGCCTGTATCGATTACTCTGCAAACAAGTCAAAACTTCACCGTAGAGTTTTTCGTACAACATATAATGCTGTTTGAGCCCTTGCCCACGAAACGTTCAGCCACGGGGCGGTAGTGGCCTGTCCTATATATAATGTTGCCAGTCGCATGATCACGGCTAATTTTAACCTTGAATAGAATCAAAACTACTCAGTCTAGAGGACTGCAATTTGGTTTGTTTCATGATTAGATGGTGGCCGATCAACATGCCAATTTGCAGCCCTCTAAGAGCCTAAGTAGTTATTAAGATCTGAGGCGGAAACAGAAAACAAAAGATGCGGAGAACAAATAATCAACAACAACAACGACAAGCAAAGCCATCTCAATAGTTTTCTTTTACAGAAAACTGCATAAAATCCCTTCTATCACTCTTCCAATTTCTCATGAAAAAATGATGATACCTTTGAAGCTATATTCCACTCGGCACATGATAGCCTGGGGTTAATTAGTCACGGTTTTTGTGGATTCCGGGGAAAAGGTGAGTCGTATTTAATCGTGAGAGAAATTATGGCACGGAAGATAACGAATGAGGAGAGAGAGAGAAAGGTGGACGAAGGGGAGAGAATCTGTGGACACATAATTGTATTAAGGGGGAGGAGAATGTACGAAAATACAATGCAGTCTTTTGCGGATTTTGTTACTCTCTGTTACTCTCTCTCTCTCTCTCTCTCTCTCTCTCTTTCTCTCAGACGTTTCATTTTTTAAAAAGTTTCTAGTTGAACAATTGCCTTTCATACTCTCAACAATTAATTTTAAAATCCCCAGTTACAATATTCACCCTGCCGACTTAACTAATACAATTCCAATCTCACATTTTGGCAGAACTATACAAAACTTATGGAGGCATAAGAAGGAGCGAAGATATAATTCTCAAGACGTCTATCAAGCGAGGAAAGATTGGAAAAGAAAAATTCATTCTTAAGAAGTGAGGAAACTTTGAAGGTAAAACGGAACAAGAAGAAGGAAGGAGAGGCATATAGCAATGTCTCACCTGCCGGGTTACGCAGGTAATGTTCCATCAAGAAATTTACAGTTATCACAAGCTTTTTGCAACACCCTGTTTACTTTTGGATAATTCGTGTTTTCCCCCCATCTGTCAGTCATTGTTTCTGTTTGTCTATTTTGTTTACTTTTGGAGAATTCGTGTTTTTACTTCTCCTATTAGTCAGTGTTTTTGTTTATCTTTTTTTTATTTATTTATTTTTTTTTTGAGAATTCATGTTTTTGTTTATCTATTTTGTTTACTTTTGAAGAATTCCTGTTTTTCCTCCTTCTGTTAGTCAGTGTTTTCTTTTTCACTCTCTCTATTTTGTTTGCTTTGGGAAAACTCGTGTTTTTCCTCATTCTGTCAGTCAGTGATTTTGTCTGTCTGTTTTGTTCACTTTTGGAGAATTCATTTTTTTCCTACTTCTGTCAGTCATTGGTTTTGTCTATCTATTTTATTTACTTTTGGAAAATTCACGTTTTACCTCCTTTGTCAATACTTTTGCTTATTTAGGCCTATTTGTTTACTTTTGGAAAATCCATCTCTTTCAGGTTTTCCTCAGTCTCTCCATCTCTCTTGGACTTCCTGCTTGTCTTCTTCTACCCTGCACTTCCATCTCCACAGCGCACCATCCAATATGACCTTCCTCCCTTCTCAGTTAAAAGTGTCCGTACTATCTTAGTTTCCCCTTCTCCATTTTCTTTGATATTTCAACCACCTTTGTTGAGCCTCTTATAAAGTCATTCCTAATCGTATCCTCCCCCGTTAAGCCTGACATTCATCTTAACATTCTCATCTCTACTACGTCCTGTTTTTTTTTTCTCTATATTTGTCATATTTGCCGTTTCTGTAGTACCAGAGAGCATAGTTGGTCTTACCATTGCGTTATGGGGTTCTCCCCTTAGTTTTATTCACGGGGCAAACTGTGCAATGCATACGAGTATCTACACTTCTCTTTAGTCTTATTTAAGGGTGCAACATTTACAATGCATACGAGTATCTACACTTCTCTTTAGTCTTATTTAAGGGTGCAACATTTACAATGCATACGAGTATCTACACTTCTCTTTAGTCTTATTTAAGGGGCAACTTTTACATTGTTTACAATGTTTATGCGAGTATCTACACTTCTCTTTAGTCTTATTAAGGGGGAAACATTTACAATGTATGCGAGTATCTACTTCTCTTTAGTCTTATTTGGGGGAAACATTTAATGATCGAGTATACACTTCTTTAGCTATTTAAGGGGAAACATTTACAATGTATGCGAGTATCTACACTTCTCTTTAGTCTTATTTAAGGGGGAAACATTTACAATGTATGCGAGTATCTACACTTCTCTTTAGTCTTATTTAAGGGGGCAACATTTACAATGCATACGAGTATCTACACTTCCCTTTAGTCTTATTTAAGGGGGCAACATTTACAATGCATACGAGTATCTACTCTTCTCTTTATTCCTATTTAATTGGTTAACATGTACAATGCATTTCTAGACATGCACGTTTATTTTTAACCTAAACTAGATTGTTTGTTTCAGAAAAGCACGTTGGTATGAATAATGAATATGTCCACACACAGTTGGGAATAAAGATGGCATTGATGGGAGTAAGAACGTGGAAAAATCATAGGTTAAAATTGAATGGGTGCTACATTGGCTTATTATCTACGCGTTACCTATACTCCGAGGTGTTTTAGTAGATTCACATCAACCGTGCATCTGATGTCTAGGCCAGTCCCTTACGACGCTCCTGATTGGATGTTAAAGACGTATCCCTCAGGAGAGGTGGAACACACATCCTGCCTATGTGAACTCTCGAGAGAAACTGAGAGTTTCCAGCCCTGTGATTGGCTTATCAACGGCCAATCGGGAGCGTCGTAAGGGACTGGCCTAGACATCAAATGCACGGTTGATGTGAATCTACTATAGTACTAAACATGACGGTAGCTCAATGGGACGCCGTGTTTATTACAAGCCCCTCGGGGATCTAAGTATTATATACATTTCTATATTGTGCGGTCGAAATATTATATTTATAAACGATATGTGTCATAAAAATCCACAATTATATATTAGTGTATTTACTACGTAAAACAAGCAAAGACTTTCGAACACCTGAACAGTGTTCCTCATCAGTGTTGATCGGTGTTCGAAAGTCTTTGTTTGTTTTACATAGTAAAATACTCTGATATATAATTGTGGATTTTTATGACACAGATTAATAAACGATAACTTTGATCCTCGAGGGACTAGTACTAAACATGGTGTCCCATTGAGATTCGGCCATGTTTAGTACGCATGGAAAAATTTTAGGCTAAAATTGTGTTATACGAACCAAGATACAATCCTTGAAAGGAAAAAGAGGAGCTGTGTTATCGAGTCTCATTGTGACACACTACCTAAATTCTCCTGATCATTTTGCGGTTAGCCGACAGTAGATCAAGTCTGTACTTTAGTGGGTAATCGCTAACGAGTGCCAACAGCATTTTTAGGTGATCTACAAATCAGAGAATCGAAACTAAGTTGTTGTCAGTCGTAGTTTTAGACGATCTCAATGGATTATAAGTCTTAAAGTAATTGATTTATTTACGGGATAGATAGTTAATTGGAAACTTCTACGAAAGGCTCCGAAGGATTATCAGTCAAAATTGTCATAATTTTTATGTATATTTAATTTAAAATAAAAACAACCTTATGAGGTTGAAGGCAGGGATTTTGCTGTAAAAGCAAGTCTATAGGGATGAGATTGCTAGGCCCACACCCTATTCCTTGATCCCAGAAAACGCTGGTACTCCTTTTTTTCACGATTGGGTGGACTGATAACTGGTAGGCCTATAACAATAGTAGGCCTATAGCAAAAAAAAAAAAATAGTAGTTGCAGTAATAGTGCTAAGCCCCCGTTTCTGCATTTTCATCTCTTGCGTAACTGAAGAAAAAGATGTAAGCAATATAACTGTATAGTAAAATTTAAATGGACGTTGAGTCTAACTTCATGCAACTCAGTTTGCAATCTCTTCCACCAGTCTTTCTTGTTCACTTGTGGATTTTAAACATCAATAGTTCTGGAGGATTGTGAAGGAAATGCAACAAGTAACACGTACGTAATCGTCGTTCAAGTCCGCTGATTGTAATAATTGTGAAAATTGAATGTTCGGCGAGCATGTATTTAAGGGAGAGAGAGAGAGAGAGAGAGAGAGAGAGAAGGGTGGGGGGGGGGGGGGCTGTGATCGGGGCCCTATTATTGTCCGTTGGAATAGGTAGGGTGAGAGGGGAGAGAGGGTGGTGTTGGAATCAGGTTATGCGTGACTGCTCGAACGTCGAATAGGGAAAAAACCGGTCTCTCCAACGAACTACATGATATATTCGTAGCGTTACGTGATTCGTAATACTATTTTTGGCTCCTTCAAGAATGATATACATCATATTTTCCTTCGATGGCACCTCTCTCTCTCTCTCTCTCTCTCTCTCTCTCTCTCTCTCTCTCTCCCTGTTTCTGAAATAGCAACGACGGTCCTTATCAAGGACGTCTTGGCTTCTCTTGAAAATAACTGGAGAGCTTAAACCTAGTACGAACTGCTTGATTTCTCTCTCTCTCTCTCTCTCTCTCTCTCTCTCCACTGAGTAGTAATTATGCTTATGTTTTAATTGAATTTAACGTGCTGTTGTTGTCTATGGAACATTACGCACCTAAGATGGCCACCTAGTAGATACCTTTGTAACCGTGGACTTCAACGTTGAAGGGTAGTACTACTCCGTAAGGATTACTAATGGGTGCTTGCAGTGTCCCTCCGACCCCTACTTTTCAGCCTTTTACTTTACTTCTTACGTTCCAACTTCCTTTCTTCAGTGTTGCTGGCCATCGAACTTTGCTTGACTATCAAGCCTACTTCTTAGGGGAACTGAAGGGTCTTCTCACAGTTCCACCTAAAGATAGTCGTACTTCATCTTTCTTCTTCTTTTTTCTGGATATCTTGACCCTGCTGTCAAACCACCGCAACTCGTTCTTTTTTTTTCAGTCTTAAGCCCTGAAATGGCCGAATGTGTCCCATTGCTATGAATGACAGCCCAAACTTCATCAAATCAGTTATTTATTTATGTTACATGTCAGCGCATGCGCACTCTATTGCTGGGAAGCTTGTTATGCCAGTTGGCACCAGTTTAGGGCTAATATGCAGGAATACTGTCTCATTTTGAACTATTATGATAGAAAGTTATGCTAGCTTTCGTTATTTATGGTACTAGATTCGGTTCTAGCCACGAATTATCCGTCATAATTATTATGAATTATTATCCATCCTTATATTCTTCTCTCTTTTCTCTATTGCGTTTACCTTTCCGTAGACATGAACGCACAAGCCAGTGGAAAGTTTGCTAGTCCTATCAAAAGGGAACAGAAAAGAAGAGATGAAAGAATATTATATATAATATAATTAGCCTACTCAAATCAGCATTTCCTGATCTGAGGGGCAGAGCAATTCGGTACTGCTTTCAAGAATATCCTTAAAGAATAAGAGTCTATTAGATACTCGCGATTATGTGTTTGGTCTTTCATTGCAATCGAATCGTATCCTGAATCTGCAAGCCAGATTTCCTTTACGGGGACACAAGTTTTTTGTGAATCAGTCAATCAAGGGAAGCTTATTTTAAGGTGAAAATTAAGGAAAAAGAAATCTCCTTGCACTGATGGTCGAGTTGTCATCGAATAAAGTTGATTTCCTTGGACATCTTTTCATGATCTAAATCACTACACTCTGCTTTTTTTCATCTGTCCATCCGCCTGTGGTGTTTTTGTATGGTGACACTGCGTCCCGGGCTTTAGATAGTTACATTCAGCTTACATTCAACGATTATAATAATATCCTATTTCGCATATTAACGATGTAATTCGCATACAGTAAATTATTAAAACACTTTTCAGTTACAAATGTACACCCAGATATCCTTTTATTTACCTAAAACTTACAATTAGCGTAACTATCTAAAGCCCTGGACGCAGTGTTACCATACAAAAACACCACAGGCGGATGGACAAATGAAAAAAAAAAGAGAGAAAAAAAAACAGAGTATAGTCAGTCAGGAACAAGTTATCCACTCACATATACGTAACAAAATCGGATAAACTGATTACGTTACATTTCTATTTGTGTAAGAACATGTAGAATGTCCCTGAAAACAGAGACGGGCAGGCCCTGAGATCAAGGCTGGCATTACCGTACGGTACAGTACGGAGTACGGTGCGGTACGATTGATATTTGGCCTGTGTGTACGGTACGGAATTACGGTACTATAATTTTACCAAAGTACGGTAAGGTACAGTTCAGGTACGGAAAAAATGGGCAGATTCCGAACCGTACCTTACCTTAGGAGGAATCATACTGTTAATACTATCATCATCATCATTATTATCATTCCAACAACTGAATATATAGACGTGTACATATAAAGTCCCTTTGCTAATTTACAACTGTTAGCATTGAAATTTTACAACTGTTAGCATTGAAATTTTAATAAAGAAGAGATTTTACTGATGTAGATTGAGTTAGCTTACAGTACGATAAAGGTACGGAATTTGAGTACGTTATCCTAACCGTACTGTACGGAAAATTATTGAGGGTAGGGTACAAAATTACGATACGGTGTTTTAGCCAGGTACGAACTACGGGAAAACGTTCCTTGCCTGAGATTCATGGCTCACCTGACACGACTCTGCTTTCTTTTATTTTCCTCAGGACACGTCGTGGGCCTACAAGACGACTGCGGCCGAAGGTCCAGCGCCCTGGCCTATCTCAACGCCCTGAGGCCACCACCCACGCCCACGCCAAGGATGTGCGTACGTCTGGACGACCTGCTTGCTCTCGTGAGTTCAGAAAATGAAAATGTATTTCTGAAAGTCCAAAAAATTCGCTAATGTTTCCCATCCCCCTAATCGTTATTACGTTAGCCGAGAGGTTTTAGTTGGTTAAATAGGAGACATACATACATACATACATTTTACTTAATTGAAATGCTCCAAACGAAACAAATTCACTCTGTATAAAGTCATTACTTTCACAGAGGATCTCTATCGACAACACGAAAGGTTCAAAAGAGGAGATCCCATATTTCAGAGGGTCTTCTTTTGAACCTTCCGTAGCCATGAGGTCATCTGTGGCAGTAATGCATATCGCTTAGATGCCACTTAGTGGCACATGGCAATAAATTCGTCTGAGGCTACAGGAAAAATGAAAGAAGAAAGTACCAAGCGCTTTTTGAGTTATTTCAGCACATTTTCAAGGTGAAATGTAGTTTTTGTGTGTATGTATGCATGTATGTATGTATGTATGTACGTGCTCTTTTGCATATCTGTTTCACCTTCATTATCAGTCCTTTTGAGTTTTAATAAAATAGCATGCTTTGTTTCTCTCAAATCAGCCAAATTTATTCCTTTAGGTACAAGAATACTGTAGATCGTTGTGGACCACATTTCTTGTAATACTTAGCAATTAGGAAGACACCTTATTGGCGTGTCTGAAGCCTCCTATATTGTGCATTTCTTTGAATTTCTTACATGTATGAAAAAGAAAATAAAAATGAAAATTATAGAGCAATGAAACATAGCAGAAGATCTAAATAAGTAACGCGAATATATCGAAACAAACTAACAATTAGTAAAGCATCACCCTATTCTCTTTATGCTTATTTTTCCAAGAAATCCTACGAGGCGGACGTCATCTCCTATAAACAAGGACTCTCCCTACCCATCCTGAGGAGCAGAGTCGAGCACCATCCTACGTCAACGAACCTCCTCTTGATGACCGTCCAGACGCGAAGGAACCTGTTGAATTCCTACGCAGGACCCCAGGAAAGGTGGCTGTCCTAACCTATCCCAAGTGGGGGATAGAACAGACTTTGCTTACAGCAACACCGCAGGTGGGTATCGCTTGCAGTGTGCATTGTGTGGCACACTGTATAGATGGTGCTGGAGGTTTCTTTACTCCCTACTTTTCATCTGTTCCCTTTGGACTCCTTATCCGTAGCTGATCAACTTCTTTAACTTGAACTTGTTGCAGTTTTTATATTTATTCAAGAATAGTCTAAATATGGGGCGCAGAGGCCTAGTTAAACTATTTTATACTAATATTAATAAAGTCGAGGTCAAGAGGAAGGGGCAGGGCATAGCAATAAAGTTACAAAGGAGAGAGAGAGAGAGAGAGAGAGAGAGAGAGAGAGAGAGACTGACCGTACTTATGTTTTGTGATGCATCAGTTTTGCAACAAGTAACACAATGATATGATGATGCTGAATATCACCTTCATATCTCTTCTACAACAGGTTTTCTAAATAAAGGTTTCACCTATCTACCTTAATTCAGTCTCACGCTTTCATTCCTTTTACTGTACCTCCGCTCATATTCTCTTTCTTCCACCTTCCTTTTAAAGCCCTGAATGACCTCATAGGTCCTAGCGCTTGGCCTTTAGCTTACATTTTTTTTTATTCCAGTTCCAGTTTGTTACCCCGAAATAAAAAAAAAAATTATAATGAAAGATAATGAGTCACTGTGCTCATTGTAATAAAACACACTGCAAAGAATATTGCAGTGTAGAAATACGTGACCAGCAAATTCATGATGTAGATAATTCTGGTGTAGATGAAAATGTACTATATTGTTATTCTTAGATTGATAAATAAATTTTAAACCAAAGTCTTTTTTTAATATTCCTTCCGTAGAATGTATCTATAACTGCATTTTTCTTCAACGGTACTTTCATATCACAAAGTAAATTGTACTACCATTCTACGTAATGAGTGTTGTATTGTATCATCGTAACTTTCTGTTTACATTAGCATCTAAAAATCGTAAATGAAAAAGCCACTTTTGAATAGTTAATATTTTTCTTAACACTTCTCTAACTTTTTTACTGGACCCGGCCACTACCCAACTCCCCAACCCCGTGAGGAAAAAAATAGAAATTTCTAGAATTACGTATCAATTACTTTCCTATCCAATGACACTATCCTGGACCCTCTTACGTTTTTCCACATATCTAGGTCAGTAACCTACGATTTATTTTATTATCTATTGTGCCCTATGGAATTCTCTACTTATCTCACGTTTTTGTCTAATAATGAAATTATTTTTCAATTCACTTAGCTATATTTCATTAGAAAACACTATACTTAGAATTGTCAGCGTTTGTGTGATTTTCAAGAACTTTCATTTTTTCAAATCAAGTCACTGACCAGAAAGATAGAAACCGCTTCGTTCAGACAGAGAGAGAGAGAGAGAGAGAGAGAGAGAGGAGGAGGAAGTTAGGATTTGATTTAGCAATTCTGCAAATTTGGTCTTTTACAAGTTACTCTCACGGACTTGGAGTATTGCTAAGTAGACTATTATTCTATAGACCTTGGTACGTTTAGTCTAAAAAGAAATATTCTTCGCGAGATGAGTCGATATCCTTCTACCTCCATTACCCGTGAGCTTCAACTCTTCATGATTCCCAATATTATAATAATAATATGAACCACTGAGCAAGTTCTTTCCCTTCTTCATTAGAAAGTGACTTACAGAACGCTGACCACGAGGCGGTAATATTTCAGAAGCAACATTTGATTTGGTGCGCCGAATCTTTATAGTTTGTTGATTAACGTCGAGTCGTACACTGCAGCGTAATTTTCCTCGCGTGCCGTCCCTTATTCCGACCAATTTTCTCGCAACATATGTGTGTGTGAGGAACTGCAATTTTGAGAGAAATAAACATGTAAAACTTTGGAAAATACACTAGAACTAACCTGGGCCTTAGCAATTGAGATACTAATGTGTGACAGGGAAATCTGGGTCACCCGAATTTACTGCAAATGAGGATTCGTATTCGAACTGGCAATCTTCAAAAATTATCTGTGCATATTTCATAAACTGTTTTCAGATCGATACAATACCACCCTAACGACAGGAAATGACAGTTAACTCAAAATCTACATGCTAGGGCAAATAGGAGGACTTGAATTGGCGAATTATTATCATTATGAATATATTATTTTACTATTTTTTATTATTATTATTGTTCAGATCATGAACCCTATTCATATAGACCAAGCCCACCAGAGGCGCCACTGAAATTGCTGATATTGGGAAATGCAAGCAGAGGAGATCAGTTAATAAACGCTGTATGAAACTCTCAGCCACGGCCCATGAAACTCTCAGCCGCGTTCCATTAGCTAGATTTGCATTCATTAAATGTGAGACCGTTATGAATTAGCATTGTTCGACTATTTAATTATTATCGTTCTAAAAAAAAGACAAGAAACAATGTTTCTATGAGAAAACAAATAATGATTTATATCGCTCAGAATCTTCAGTTTCAAGCCCACTCTTCAAGTATATAACTCGACACTGCTCTCCTTTCATTATTGTTCAGTAATCCCATAGCACACAAACACAATCAAACGAGCTCGCACGCAAGCACAAAGTCACTCTTCAAGTATATAACTCGACACTGCTCTCCTTTCATTATTGTTCAGTAATCCCATAGCACACAAACACAATCAAACGAGCTCGCACGCAAGCACAAAGTCAACTTCCTCCAGTGAATTATCACTCTCGATATCTCTTTTCGTCTAGCGCACGTG
>NC_087200.1:184829057-184890960 GCF_015104395.2 Macrobrachium nipponense | reverse complement strand
AGCGCACGTGCTCTATTTCTTCACACTCACTGAAAGTGTAAGGTGTAATCCCTTTTCTTTAGACCTAGTTGGCTTTAAATTAGCCGAACGACCATTATTTGCTATTCAGTAAGAAAAAAATATATCTCACCACCACTCGCTTGAAAATACTGTCGAGTAGGTAACTATGAAAAAAATATATTGTTCAGGTGATATTTATTATATAATAATAATATTTACGACTATGCCTACAACTCAGAACACACTTCCCGCAATGGTGTGTTCCTTTAAACATGTGATAACTAATTAGCACAAGAAAAAGAAGTATGAATATAAATATTTACGCAATTTATGAAAAACGCCTGCCTTAACTTTGTACTATCACACGTCAAAGTGCTTCCCAGGAAGGGCAAGATTGCGGACACTTTTGTCAGCAGATGTTTCAAAAGTCCACCACATTAGTCTGTTTGTTTTGTTTTTTGGCCCATTGGTAATTTCTAAGAGTCCTTCAAGACTAATTTGTGGGAAAGACTTTGCAAATATCCAATATGCTGTGCGTGAACTCGCTGTAATGTCTCTGGTGTCGAAAATACTGTTTTAGAACGTCGTCTCAGAAGACGACTCCTCATCAGATGAAGACTTTATACCCGGGAATGAGCCCAATTCGGACTCGAACTCACCAATCCTTCCCTCAGGACGCATAAGTAATCTACAAGAAACGCAGCATCAATTAACAGAAGAAATACAAGCCTCACTACTAAGCTTCTCGGATTTCTCCAGTTCTCCCATTTTACAAAATCCACAGGGATCAACTTCAGCATCAAAAAATACAACGCCAGTATCCAAGAATACCAGAAAACGGAAAAATGAAAAAAAAAGAACACAATTATTAGACCAATGTAACTCAAATGGACTTAACTCTGCGAAGAATTAAAATAATTCAGCACAACGTGAAATCTTGGAAAACAAAGAAATTTGAATTATACAATATATATAGAGAAGAAGACCCCGACATAATATTAATCAATGAGCATGGTATGAAACGAAATGAAACTATGAAAATGTTTGGATATAATACATATACGTAAAACTTTGCTGATGAACCCTTTGCAGGAATAGCAATAGCAATCAGGAATAATAATTATTAGACATAAGATAATAGACGATTTCCAAGACGACTTTTTAGCAGTTCAAATTCAAACTAACAAAGGACCAATCGTGATCGCTACAGCTTACAAGCCGCCAAGAAGATATTATTTCCCGCTTCCAGATGTAATGAAGTTAATGAACAGGAAGGAACCCACCTATCTCATTGCAGATTTAAATGCCAGACACCAACTATTTGGATACAGGCAATCTAATTACACAGGTAAAGAAATTGTCGGATTAATAAGTAGAAAGTATATCATACACTTAGGACCTGATTTTGATACTTTCGTAGCAAATAACAGAAAAGGAAAGCCAGACATAATATTAGGAAATAACAAAATTCACCTCAATATTGCCATGACAAGAGGGCCAGCAACCTCCTCCGATCATATACCAATGGTAATCAAATTGTCAACAAATCCAATAATGATTCCACCCTTAAAAATACCAAATATAAAAAGAGGAAGCTGGGAAGGCTTCAAAAATGAAAAAGAAGGAAAAATTAGTAGACAACCGACAAAAAATTCAAATGAAATAGAAATAACAAAAGAAATAGTTGACGAAGAACTTGAAGAATTGTATAAAAATATAGAGGAAGCTATAAAAAAATCATATACCCATAACTAAATACACAACACTTCCACACCCTATATAGTAGTGATAAGTTAAAATTGATACAATGGCACTACAACAACATCCAAAACACAGTACTTATAACAGGTTGGAACACATTGATGAGAAGATATGTATCATTACAAGAACAGTTAGTACAAGAAAACTCAAGATTATATCATCAAAATTGGGAAGACTTAATAAAAAATACACAAATACAGTACAATAACCCTAAACATTTCTGGAACTCCGTTGCAAGACTGATGGGAAGCAAAACTAATACATCGCCATACATAAAGCATAGGAATGAGAAAATATATGATGACCAAGAGAAAGAAGTACTGCACAAGACCTACTGTCAGGAAATATTCCAGATAATGACCAAGAGAAAGAAGTACTGCACAAGACCTACTGTCAGGAAATATTCCAGATAACGCAGGAGGATAACCAAAATTTCGACAACCAACATGAGACAATAGTCAATGAATTCATTGAACAACATAGACACAGAACGAATCCGCATCATGCAGCCGACATAAACAGACTCAATGAAGACTGCCCTCTAACAAGGAAAATAGAATTATGGGAAATCAAAATGATAATTAAAAATTTTAAACACAAGGCACCAAGAAGAAGTGGAATTAACAAGGTCATAATTCAAAATTTACCAGATATTGCACTTGAAATATTGAGAGAAATATAAAATTGCGCTCTCTCAATGGGATATTTTCCAATTATATTCAAGAATGCAATAATGATTTTGATACCCAAACCAGGAAAAGATACGTGCCAGGTAGAGAATTTTAGACTAATATCACTACTAGAAATACCTGGCAAAATATTTGAAAAAATAATAAACAACAGACTAGTGTAGTTCATAGAAGGTAATCAGCTACACAATAAAAGTCAATATGGATTTAGAAAAGGAAGAGGAACCCAGATTGCAATAGCAACAATATATGAGAGCATTGCACTGTCACAAAGAAGTAGATACCTATGCAACCTAGTATGTAGAGATATAACAAAGGCATTTGACAAAGTATGGATACAAGGACTTCAATACAAAATATTACATCTCAACTTTCCAGGCATTTTTGAGAAAATACTATGCAACTTCATCAAAGATCGAACAGCAGCAATCAAGTCACTAAATTACATAGGGAATCCATTCCCGTTACTAAGTGGAGTCCCACAAGGGTCTGTACTCAGTCCAACATTATTCATATTATATACATCAGATATGACTCCACCACCCGAGTACTGTACTGATGTCTGTTTTGCAGATGATATAACTCAAATAGTCATACACCCAGAAAAACGTACAAGGAGAAGGGACCCAAATTTGAAAAGAGAAGTAGCACAAAAAACAATGAACCAAATTGAAAGAATAAATCAATTTGAAAAGTAGTGGAAGATAAAGACAAATAAATCCAAATTCCAGCTAGTATCGGTATCTGCATACAAACCTGCACAAATATTGTTAGACCAACAACCAATGAATTTTACTAAAAGTACAAGAATACAAGGAATGCAATTCGGACAAAGGGGAATATCAAGACATGTGAGAGAAAGGCTAAGGATAGCAAGAACACAAAATATAAAGCTGAAAAGGTTTAGGAATATGATCACATCTATCAAAATCCATTTCTACAAAAGCCTAATCAGACCAATAATGGAATATCCACCAATACCCACGTGCTTAGCATCGACTTCCAATATAAGTGCATTACAAAAATTCCAAAATAAGATTCTAAGGTCTGCAGTGAGAAACAATCAAGAAGATGACGATCTGAATATAGAACAAATACATAAAAAATACAAAGTAGAACCAATTAATCAGAGATTATACAGACTGGCCACCAATATATGGAGTAAACTAGTTCAATACAATAGTGAATTAGTAGAAGAATCAGAAGCAGAAGAGAGAAACCTTGACCCAAACAACACAGACCACAGATGGTGGAGAAGAGTATCTTCATATATTCATCGCGATGAACCTCGACCATTATACTATTAATTAAGAAATGTCTTGTGAAAAAGTAATTTGTAGAATTTAATATGTAGATATGATGCAAAATCATTATGATAATTAAAATTAAGTTTAGAGTTAGAAAATTGGAACTTTATTAAATATGACTATATTATGTAATAAAATTCAAAATATGTAATCTGTACAATTCACCATGTCATATAATGTATAATCATTATTGTATTATGTTAATATTAGCTAGAAAATTGTACCCTTACCCAAATATAATCGTGGATAAACCACACTTTACCTTACTCTTACTAATACTTAACTTTCTAAACTATTCCCTACCAAGGTTAGCTAGCTAACTACCCCCACTCTTCTTTCACCCATCTTACCTATCAGCTAAGAAAAAAAAAAAAGTCGTATCTAGAAATGAACAGACTGACAACGATGTATAGTATATCTTATGAGGTATTTTAAATGTGACTTAGCCTAGGAATTCTTTCGCAGTCATTAACGAGATTTTGACGAATTTAATAGGAAAAGGATAATGCATATGGGTGTGTGTGTGTGTGTGTGTGTGTGTGTGTGTGTGTGTGTGTGTGTGTGTAGGATCTGGAGACAACGATTATTCGGAAAAAAGGGGATTATGAATGTGAAATAGGCCTACCGTTTTTCATATAGTTTTTGTTGTGATATCGACGAATCTTTTATTAATTTTCGCCGGAAATGATTGATTAGGCCCATTCATCCTCATCACCTCTTTTCATTTGACAATATATTATGGACCGAAGTATAATATCGTAGTCTTAAGGTCAAAGTAGGTTGGATGAGAGACCAGAAGTCCATACTTCCCGTTTTTAGACAGCAACAAAGAGGGAAATGTTGATTTTTCTATGATTTATGGTAACCTATCCATCCCAATTGAGGTTCGGGGGGCGGGCGGAGAAGTTCCCGGATGGCGAATTCCCTTTGGTCAGGTTTGTTTGTTTGTATTGTGCTTTTACGTTGCATGGAACCAGTGGTTATTCAGCAACGGGACCAACGGCTTTACGTGACTTCCGAACCACGTCGAGAGTGAACTTCTATCACCAGAAATACACATCTCTCACTCCTCAATGGAATGGCCGAGAATCGAAACCGCGATCACCGAGGTGGGACGCTAATACCATACCAACCACGCCGCTGAGGCGCTAGGTCAGGTGGCCAGGGTAAAATTACGTCAAGAAACATCCCAGTGTGTCACTCTGTGATTTATGGTACCCTAGGGCAGGTTAGGAGGCGTTCTTCAAGGGGCTGCGCTACCATCCCAAACACAAATGGTTTGATTTTGCATATGATCGTTTGTTCTACCAATATTAGCCTACAAACCATATTTTAATAAAGTCATACTCTATATTCCCAGATTTTTAAAACTTATTGATTCCAAGTCACAAGACAAGAAAACCATATCACAGCCAAATTTACGTAGGTGATATCGAATTTTTAAAAAATAAATCTTAATTTGCCAACATAACGTAGATATACAAAATACTGACAAAAATCTTAATCGATTACAGGTTACTGCATACCGAACATGATCGCCAAGTCAGTTGACCCCAGTCATTAAAAATTTCAGTGTGTAATTAAAGGTGTAGTTATTATAATGCGACATTTCATAAAATTGCATTCGTCTGTTTTATGTCTAAATATGCGGCAAAATCGGTGGAATAACAACACATTAATAGATTAACAGTAATAGCAACAAGGGTGGTACAGCTAGACCTATAGGACTTCCATCACTTGGTGCTATACCTAGGCTTTTTATCAAAATAATCAAGCGTCACACTCCCAGCTGCTAAACATGGCGGAAGCTGTTTGGGACGCTAGCCCCTCGGGGACCAAAGTATTACATACACCCATTTCTATATTGTGATAGAAAAATTATATTGATAAACGCTATCTTCGTGCGGTCGTCTGCTTTACATTTACCGTACGATGTTTAGTACTATATAGTACCTTGGACTAGGTGACGAATAGATGAAGAGCCAAAGTAGCACACATCACTCTTTGTTGAAGCTTGGCGCCATTGTCAAGCAGAGCGAGGCGGTCCGTGTATCCTTTATGCATTGCTTGTTTGTGTACCTCCCCCTCCTGCAAATGATATGAGAGTCGTTGTAGAAGAAGTGTAGGTCTTATCTCATACAGAGGATGCATCGTGTAACAAAGGGAAGCTGACAGACATCCTCCTCTGGAGACCCGAACCTCATTCCTAAAATAATAATTTTAACGATAAAACCGACGCTCGTTGAACCCCTGGCCAGGGTCACCAGATGAATCGATTACTTGTTTCCTTTGAGAAGTTCTTTAGACTGCGTAGCAATATCCATTGGCCTAACTTTCAATAAAGTTTCAAGTTTTACTCAACAGTCAGTTGAAGTTTCTTACTATAACAGAATTAGTAAATATTAATGTATATTAATCTTGAATGCATCACTAACATTGCTGCTTTCGCCTTTAGTGTTCTTTCCTATCGCTTTAAAACTCTAAGCCATTTCTGCTATATAGTAGCACTACCACGAAGATTTTGCGCAATTTATTGAATCTGGGTTTTCAGTTTGAAGAAGGAAATAACTAAAACAGCGAATTTGCGCGTATATATATATATATATATATATATATATATATATATATATATATATATATATATACACACACACATATACATGGTGTTACTTTAGTCTCAATCAGACCCGGAAAACGTACTTCTATTATGTAGCTAGTGCAGTATTGGTATGATGCAGAATTAACCATTTTGTTGTAGGAGTTGTCTGCCAGCCTTCTCCATAGTAGGCTATAATTGCCACTAACAGTTGGCGAATGTTATAGGTTAAGGAGTCGTTCACACAGTAGGTTCGAAGCATAGCCTTGGTTGAGTTTGCGATGTTTTGTTTCTTTTCTGCGTAGGAGGTTAGTGCCATCAGTGCGCATCATGCAGTGTACTGTAGGCATCGGTTCTTCGCAGCGTGCCTTCGGCCCCTAGCTGCAACCCCTTTCATTCATTTTACTGTACCTCCTTTCATATTCTCTTTCTTCCATCTTACTGTCCACCCTCTCCTAATAATTGATTCATAGTGCAGCTGCGAGGTTTTCCTCTTGTTACACCTATCAATCCTTTTGCTGTCGATTTCAGTTCCAGCGCTGAATGGCCTCAGGGGTTCCAGTGTTTGGTCTTTTGCCTATATTCATATTCAGTTCAGTTCTATTTGTTTATCTGGATCTTTCCGAGATAGTGAACTTATGGTGTCGTCTCTAGGACGAATATTCCTGGGGGGAGGGGTGACGTCATTATCTTTATGATATTTATAGTTGTTTGTCTGTGTGATTTTATTGTTACAAAATGTGATAATATAAACACACACACACACACACACACACACACACACACACTTGGGAATACGTGAAACTGCAGACAAACGTTTTCATGCACATGGCGACATATGGGAACGAACGCTAATTTTAATTTGAGCGTCAAAACAGCGATTTAACAATTATATATTTCTGACTGAAGTTATGTAGAAAGAAGGTTATCTGTATATATTTTTTCGCTTTTGCTAAAACTAGAGTAAAAAATGGTTTAACGTAGGCCTACGTGGCCCATATATATATATATATATATATATATATATATATATATATATATATATATATATATATATATATAGAGAGAGAGAGAGAGAGAGAGAGAGAGAGAGAGAGAGAGAGAGAGAGAGAGAGAGAGAAAACGTTTTGGTAGATCGGCCATATTAAGATCGTCACGATGTATTCAGTCGAATATTTTTCATTGTCATTTTTAAATTCTTTTACATATACGTGACTAATTATTCACACACAATTCGTTATTTCTTGCCTGAGTCAAGTAACTGCAGCAGCTCCTGAACACCGTACTTGTTTGACTATCTCGTCACGTAGACGTCGTTCCACGAGTTCTTCGTCGAACGTTTGTCGTGTGGACTCTAATAGTTTGGGGGGGGGGGGGGGGACCACCCTGTTTACATCAAACTTCAGTTCTTCAAAGAGAATAGTCAATGCACCAAAGGTTCTTTGCAGCGTGCTTCGGCCCCTAGCTGCAACCCCTTTCGTTCCTTTTACTGTACCTCCTTTCATATACCTTCTTCCATCTTACTTCCCACTCTACCTAAGTGGAACTGCGAGGTTTTCATCCTGTCACACCTCTTTACTGCCAATTTCCGTTTCAGCGCTGAATGACCTCATTGGTCCCAGTGCTTGGCATCTGGCCTAAATTCTATATTCAGTTGATTTATGTCTTTTTGTGCATTTAGTGGATTTACCCAAATGTGACTCAATGGACTCTGGTTTGTCTTAATTTTTTATTTTATTTATTTATTTTTTTTATTTATTTATTTTTTTATGAACAGGGGTAGTAGCATTAAAAAGAAGAAGAAAAAGAAGAGTCTCAATTCGGTGGGGTGGCGGGATGTGATTGCTGCCTCCCCCACAATATTATCTTCAATACTCTGCGGTTTTAGCTGAACAGTGACTTAGTACCATGTTGCAAGGAGAAAAACTGCGTCATAATTCAGCACCCATCGCGTAAGAAAACAACACCGGGAATAGGTGATGATAATTCAATTCTGATTTAATCCTTTGTTTCTTTAATCGTTTTTTAATAATTGTGCTTCTCAAAATCATCCGTAATCTGTCATTTATTTTATTTATTTTGGCAAACAAACGTATTAGACTTTCAGTACGTAAATCAGTCTCTCTCTCTTTATTATATGTATCTATACATACATAATTATATATAAATGGATATAGGTCTATGCATTTCATCTTGAAGAGAGTAAGAACAAACAGACGCGAACAACGGCCCTAAAAGACCCTTGAACTTTAGGTATTCGATGACGCGATCAGAAATCGCTGCACCAAAACAACTGTAGCTCAGCGGTTTTCGAAACGGTTTGCTCCCTCTTCTTAATGTAGGGTACTTATACACTAGGCCTATTCTTGAGCCTGAATGATTCAGCACCATTATTTTACAATGTAAAATTGAACTTTCATTTTGATTAACATTACTTACCTAAAAATTCACGAAGTTACTTACCACTAGTGTAATTAACTTAGTACCGTTGTGATCAAGGTAAAGACTTTCAATAATCTTTCTTCGCTAGTGACCCCCTGCTTTTTTCTTTCTTTCTTTCTTTCTCTATGGATCCACCTTTGCGGTGTGTTTAGTACAAGCCCGTTGGGGATTTCTGTTTAAACATAAGAATGATTATGTGATTCATACATTTATAGACTTATAGACTAGGCAAACCTACCGAGCACGTTAAAATATATAAAGATAATGACCTCCAAGAAATATTGCGAATTTGTCCTCCTTGACTTTATTACCGGCCCACCGGTTGGTTCTCAAGGCCTATGTATCTGCCGCCGTTTTGGCTCTTGCTTTCCACCATCTCTTAACAATCGAGTCACGGTGCAACTGCGAGGTTTTCATCCCATTACACCTTTCAAACCTTCGGCCTTAATTCTATAGTCAATTCAATTCCATTTTTAGCTGAAGGACTGCTTGGTTTGGTTACAAATTTGATGCGCCCTTATATAGGAAAGCAATTAAGTGTCAAGAAGATATATTTAGTTGTTTAACAACGGCCAAGCACTGGGACCTATGAGGTCATTCATCGCCGGAAAGGAAATTGGGAGTAGGTAAGTCTGAAAGGTGTAACAGGAAGAAAACCTCGCAGTTGCACTAGGAAATTATTGTTAGGAGAGGGGTGGATAGCAAGATGGAAGAAAGGCAATATGAATGGAGGTACGGTAAAAGGAATAAAAGCGGTTGCAGCTATAGTAGATTCACATAAACCGTGTTTTTGATGTCTAAGCTAGTCCCTTACGACGCTCCTGATTGGCTGTTGATAACCCAATCACAAGGCAAGAAACTCTGTCTCTCTCGAGAGAGTTCACATAGGCTGGATGTATGTTCCACCTCTCCTGAAGGATACTTTTGAAAGACCTATCCCTCAGGAGAGGTGGAACATATATCCTACCCATGTGAACTCTCGAGAGAGACTGAAAGCTTCCAGCCCTGTGATTGGCTTATCAACAGCCAATCAGGAGCGTCGTAAGGGACTGGCTTAGACATCAAATGCACGGTTGATGTGAAAACTATAGGAGCCGAAGACGTGCTGCAAAGAACTGACAGAACCTTATTTGGTGATTATGAGTGAAGAATGTGCTCTGAGCGGCAGCTTAGTCAAATATAGCGGGAAACCAAGAGAACTCTATAGCTACACAAGGCTATCAATCATTCCTAACCACCTTTTATTATTTTCTAAATATATATGTATCAAGTTAGCCACGTTTCTCCTTGAATATGTAAGGAAATGTTGTCAATGCGATCGTAAGTAAATACATTATGAACTTTCCGCTCAGGCCTTCAAAATTTTCATTCAAAGAGCAACAAATATATCTCCATGCTGATGTAACCGAATTACGCCATTTAATTCTTCTAATTGTTTGTTCCATAGCGCGCGGGTTTTCTTTTAACTAGTAAAATGTGCAATTTACACCGATTCGAGATCGTCTTGATCCAAGAGTTCACGAAAAGGGAAATGATAATGTTAGTGTCGTGGCACTACTATAGTCGATTCATTTAAGGTAGATTCTTGCGCCTACGAGACGTTTGTTTGGCGGCCTCTGATTGGCTGATACTTAGAAAACATGCGGTATGTTTATATTTATAGTAATTTCTATCGTAATTTGCTCGATGCAGATGGATTCAAGTCGGTAAAAAGTAATTATTATTCAGTATGTGTGTGTGTGAAAGTGAGAGAGAGAGAGAGAGAGCGAGCAACGCTGTTTTTCCCGTTAATATGGCAGTCATCAAACATGTAGACGCGATTTGCAACCTCTGACCTTTGTTTTCGAAGCAAAAGCCACAGTAATGAGCCATCAGTCATGTAACGACTCAGCGGCTTCCTTCGTCTTCCCTGCAACCCAGTGCCTCCCACTAAGTTACTAGACCTAGGTTGTCAGTAACGTTTCTATATTAACTATAAAATTGTTTCAAGATAGAGTTGTAAAGAAATATATACTACAAAACTGGTGACAGGTGAAATAAAATACTTCATATTAGGGCCACTTGTCACCTAACTCCAAAGATTTTTTTTTTTTTTTTTTTTTTTTGGGGGGGGATGCAAAGGTTTCGAACTTATGTCAGCTGTTGGTAGGGGTTGGGGGCGGGGATGCTGTAACACCCCGGAGAAATTTCTGGAAATTTGTGCGCATTTGGAAGCCATACAAGATTCGCCTTGGAGTTCATTTTACTGTTATTATTATTGTTTTATTTCAAACACTAGGGGGGCAAACCAAGTCCTGTGGGCCAAGAGGCAACCCCGACAAATGACGTCTCTGACCGTTGCTCATGATATTGTAGTCTCAACTTTATCTTTGGTTCTAATAATTCACCAAATATTTACATCGTTCCACGCTATCGCAATGCAGAATGCGGGAAAACTAGCTGGTCTTTTTTTTATACCGATTCCTAGTCAATTTCCCCCCAATAGTATTATAAGCAAGTGAGACAATTTCCTAATTTCGTTTTTAGCACATTGAGTTGGCGCCTTAAAGTAATACATTTGTTTCCTTATATATCCGATTATCGCTATCGTAAAATAAACAGGATACTGATATGTGCGTTGTTAAACATGAGACATTTTGATAAGCACTAATACAATGGATAGCAACGATGTCGTTGTAGTACATGAGTGCAACAAGTGCAATTGCGTTGGTACGGCAGCCATACGCGTTTTACACAGGTAGCTGGGTCGGGATTGCGCCTGATTTCGCGCGGTTAGCCAGTGTTGCCAAAAGCGAAGTTAAAAATCCCCTAGCCGTAAAGGAGTTCTCTCTCTCTCTCTCTCTCTCTCTCTCTCTCTCTCTCTCTCTCTCTCTGTGTGTGTGTGTGTGTGTGTGTTTCGTCCGTGAAGAGCACAGTGAGTTGTGAATATATTTCGACTTTAGGTTCATTTCAATAGGGAAATTCATGGTTCTTCAGCAAAGTAAAAATTTCATTGCCAAGATGTTTTGACGTCTGCAAGTTTTCCTATGTGCTACAGTGAATTGTTAGTAATCAAGTACCTCGGAAAAAAAAACAAGATTCAAACTAAATGAATTTAGGTTACTAAAGTAAAATCAGTAGAATTGAATCGGGAATATGACGAAATTCAAACAAACAAGAGTTTGATTATTTCGTGGTGAAGGGGATTTGTTTGGTGAAGATTTGGTCATACTGCAAGGAATGCCTGAACGGAACTTGCTCTTGCTCGTCTACTCTGCAGAGCGTGAGCTCAGCTACACTGCATCTACAGTCGTAGGTAGTGAACGGTAGACAGTGCTTTCATCTGAGTCATCTTGTTAGTACCTTACGAGTTACGAGTGATTGGTCCATAGAAGATAACTTGTGGTCAGGATCATCATGCAAAATTATTGTTTAGAACCATAAGGATTACAGTAAGTAATTCACACCAGTTTCATACGTTTAATTGCAAAGGAAGTAATGTGATTAACAAGTGTAGGTGCAGGTACCGTTGCCAAGCGTAGCTTTACGTTTTAATATATTTACGTGACCATAAGGCTAATTAGCATAATTTGCATGTTATTAAATAGGACCACTGGATTCAATTGTCATATCATCTACCGTGGTACCATTGCGCTATTATACGATATTGCATCACCTTACGAAATACATCGTTCGAATAGTATTTATTTTATTAGGAAAAAGTCCATTTGTAAAGACATACCCGACGCGTCACTGATACTTAGATCTACTCAAGTGGAAAATAAAACGGCAGGGAAAAACCTTGTTTTATTAAGGTTTTTAACTATTGTCCGAATCATTATGAAACTGTTCATTATGGTTAGACACGAACAATACTACCAACCGCGGGAACAGAGTATCATGTGTATAAAGATTCTTACTTTATAGTATGTAAATAATTCGTGAGTCCAGTGTGCTTTGTTAATGTTACCAGATTATTATTTGTTAAATATATCAAAAATAAGTAATTTATAGCTTCCTTAAATCAATGCAAATACCTATAGCTAGTTCACTTGAGGGCAGGTGAAATGGCACAGTGGCACTGAAGAGTGCACAGTGCGGTTAGTGCCACTGTGCGGTTCGGTTGGCACGCTGGGAACACCGAAGTTTTGAGGAGAATGGTGATGATGCACGATAACCTATAAATCTTACACATGCCAATTTACTTTTTAATGCCATTTAAATCTACCTTGAATGAACATAACATTTTGTAAATATGAGGTCAGTTATTAATAATGTAAATAAAAAAAAATTTCTATTTCCAGCTCGTGCTACTATTCTTTATTACTTTAACTATTTTTACTATTATTATTATAATTAATATTTTTACTACTGTTATTAATATATTGGTGCAGGTATTATTATTGGTACTGAACCCAATTTCACAGAGAAAAATTACCCGATGTAAACAGGTTGGCCTAAGCACTCAATCCATTTTGGTCAACGCCCTAGTGTCTGCTGTAGGATCCAAACAGTCTCTAGCATAAATGGTTCCTGCAAATTACATGTCTCTTAGCTTACAGCCACTAAGCACTAGCTAAACAGTAATGTACAGTCACTAAACACTAACATTCACATTACACTCGCACTTACTAAATAACTAGTACACTCAATAACTCAACACTCACAAGGCACCACAATATGCTAAACACTCAGTAAACAGTTAACATTCACTAAACACTCACTCAATCCTAAACATTCATCAAACTAAAAAATTACCAAGCATTCGCAAAACACTCACCAAACCCAAAACACTCATTAAACACTAAATACTCACCAAACCCTAAATGCTCAATTAAACCTCTGATCCCTCAATAAACCCTAAACAGCGAATGAACAACTACTCATCAATCAGTAAACACTTACACTAAACATTCCTAAAACACTAACAGTCAATCACTAAATATTACCAGTCATAAGATATTTACTAAGTATTCACTAAACGTTCACATTCACTAAATCGTAAAATACTAATGCATACACTCAACGTTCACTAAACTAGTACTAGCAGTCACTAAACCCTAAACACTCATTGAATGCGTATGCACTAAACATTTGCTAAATACTAACATTCACCAAACTTTCACTAAGCACTAAGTATTCACTGAATACTTACATTTTAAACATTCATTGAATACTTACACTCTAAATCACTAAACCCTAAACATTTACTGAATACTTACACACTATCATTCACAAGACACTAAACGTTCACTGATTCTTCCACAGTAAGCATGCACTAAAACCTTAAACTGTAAACATTCACTGACTACTTACACAATGAACATTCACTAAGCACTGCTCACTAAACCCTAGAAATATGTTAAATACTTGCTTGTTCAACATGAACAGTAATAAGATAAATCCACAATACACTAATCCCCTGTTCAAATTTGGGTTACTAAACCTTTAATTTAGATGGCCACAGAGCTTTGCAGCGCCGTCCTGGTGGAACACCACTAAACTACATACTACTGGTATAGAGATCGCAAGTCCAGGTATATACCCTATATACCCTCTTTGGTTTGAACGAAGTTTTTAGGCTTACCCGGAAGCCTTAAGGGTGTTCTTTAATTATATTTTAAACCGTTTATTGAACTTTTATTGGCTGATATTTTTCCCCAGCCATTGTGGGTAATAAATATATTTAGATGCTTTAATTTTGGTGTCCGTTTTACCTCATAAGAGGACCAATCTGTAACTTAATCGAGCCACCATAGGCCTATGTGGCAAAGTTTCCATGGTCATACAACAAAAAATTTGCCAATTCATCAGAATACCAGCTTCCTGGTACAATTGAAAGTAAAAAAGGACAGGCAACACCAGTACAAAATTTATAACAACTGGTAAGTTTTATAAGTTTTGCAGGCCTAGTGAAACCTATTATAGCAAATATGCATGTACGTACAGTCATGGTACAAAGTATTGCATCAGTTGCCCTAATGTTTCTTAGCTGCATGATGTGCTATGGTGACAGATTTCTGTTAATTGGTTACAGGTTGCCCGAGAGCAAGATCCTTTTCCTACACACACACAACTGGCTTAGGCTTAGAAAATATATATATATATATATATATATATATATATATATATATATATATATCTGGCTATCTTATATTTTGTTTTATATTGTTTGTATATTTCTTTAATAAATGCATTTTTATTTTTTTCTTCTGGGTAGTAATGCAGTATAGATTTTTTTTGTGACTTCCTAACTTTTTTTCTTTTTTTTTTTCAAGGTCTGAAGAGTTTTATTATAGCACTCAAAATTGTAGGCATAAATGTTTTGCGTATACAACTTTAAACGCAACACATTTTTTTTATTTATTAATCAAAATATAAAAAATATGAAAACAAATGTTTGACTGGGCCTAATGACCCCTTCCAGGTCTGTGAAAGGCAGGGAAGCTTATATAATATAAATATTTGTGTGTTATATAAATATTTTTGTTATTAGATTTTCATAACCGTTAATGTGTTCCTTTACTATTCAATGCGATTTCGCTTTCGTCCATATTGATGCAAAAAGCCCCTTCCTCAGATGTCCTATGCCTACTTTAGGTAAATGTTAACAGGTTCCAGTGTAAAATTACAACCGAGGAATAGTGTTGGAAATACCGTGTAGCTTCTACAGAATGAAAATGAGGAACGGAGGCACCCGTAATATTCTAGGTTTATGGTTAACTTTTAGCTGCCTTAAACTGTCGGACAATGCTGTAGTTCATATATATATATATATATAATATATATATATATATATAATATATATATATATATATATATATATAAATATAGATTGAGATTAGTTTAGAATAAAGGAAGACAACAGTATAAGAAGCATGCTTTATTTATGTGAAACACTTCATGATATTTACTTAAGAACAAGAAGACGAAAAAGCACTTCCATATTTAGATAAGGTTATTTGACATAACCACAGTTTTAGCACTTCTGTTTTCCGGAAAAATACATTTGAAGGTCTAGCCAGCAACTTTTCTAGTTCATGTATCATTCTTTTAAAATAAATACAATCACTAATCTTCTTTTTAGGGCACTTAGATATACTGCAGATTGGGCATCTTTTCATATTGAAATAAGTTTTTACTTGAGTATTTCACACAAAAAAAAAATCGTTCCCAAGAAATTTAGTTTTTAATATTATCAACCAAATGTTAGCAAGGGCCACATTTACCTTGTCTCCGGAGAGGGAACCCCAAACTCTCTGGTTTCTCTGGACATCCAAGGCTCGAAGGCAGTGCGGCCAGGGCTCCAATACCAGACACTAGGCATCCCTAATGACTGGTGTAGTTCTTTCTTATTTACAGAGCATTGAGGATCTGACCTAGAGGCTCATTCTCATCATAGTAGAAAGGTTGTCTGGCAGCCCCCTTGTGTAGGGTTCTATATAACCCATGCCCATAAAACTTCTAACCCTTAAGCTTCAGTGGAAGCGTGCTGCTACAATAAGCGTTCATGGTCCCCAGACCCAAACGAGGATTTTAGAGAGAGAGAGAGAGAGAGAGAGAGAGAGAGAGAGAGAGAGAGAGAGAGAGAGAGAGAGTAGATATGCCCCCACCCCTGAATCCCCAACCCAGGACGTAGCTCAATAGGTGGAGGATTGGTACCTGAGTAAACGATGCCAACCTTAAGGTTCGCATGTCAGACTTGCTCATAGAGGCTTCAGCCTGCAGGACAAGTCCTGCACCTCATCAGGATAGGATATCCCCTCACCCTGTAGGGCGCGACCGTTTTCCTTGGGCAGCTCATGTTCACATTCATGTGAATTAATCAATTCTCCTCAGGATAGTTCCTGTGCTTCACAAGGACATGCATCCTGTCTCATGGACAACCCCATTCACCCTCACCTAACTGGTCTCCCACGTCTGTAAAGCTATTGTCATTTCAGTATGACAATCACTCATGTCCTTCCTCTTCTGCCGAGGCCTCAGTCTCTGGCAGGTCAACAAAGGGTGCCAGGCCCCCCTCTCACCTGTTCCTTCGACCTCCTTGGGTTATGTTGGGAACCATGGGAGGGATCATTTGCAACTTGAGACCACAACTTGGAAGGAAAGGAGGGTCGTGTCCCCAAGGATGCAGATACTCCTTAGCTGCATAAATCCTACATTGAGATTGTAAAATGATTTGTCAGTATAACAATCTTGGGAACGAGACCTTGGCTGACAGTGGAATTGTTCCCTCAAGCCTTGAAGGCCTGGTTGGGCCTCAGAGGGAATCCTTACCATTAGGATTGCCATGGTTGAAGCTCACCGAGTCGGTTCTGGACCAGGTGAATTCTCTCATATCTAGAGGAGAGAACTCTCTTTGAGCCAACCGCCCATCTAAGCTGCTTCTACCAGCAATCCCTCATCAGAAGTACTTTTATAAACCTTCAGAGAGGTCATCTTGACTGCACAGATCGACTCGGACTTGGCTTGTCATGGTCCAGGTATGTCATTGGAGCAACTCCGAGCAGAAAACATCCATGGAAGCATCAATAGGGAAACTTGGTACTTGAGAGGTGAGACCACAGCTCTCTGCTGAGGTTTGAAGTTTGTAAGTCACAAATCTGTCCTAACTCCGGGAAATAGACCTGTGCTGGGTGGCTCCACTTTTCTCTTCAACAGAGAACAAGTAGAAGCCTTGATCTCCTCAGTGACAAAGACCGCTGGGCCTGCACACGCCACTCTCGGAATACTCAGCCTTCTTCAACCCTCATCAGGAAGGGTCCAAGCCAGCAGCCCTTTTGTTCCTTTGCCAAACCAGAGAGAGGCGGTAGGGAGAAGAAGGGAGGAGGATGCTTTGGGGGGGTGGCATTCCCCTCACGGGGGGAGGGGGGGGGTTGATGGTTAGCTTTTGACTGTTGAGTCATTGGGCAACATGGCAGAAAAACACAGCAAAAACCTGTGTACTGAATGTCCTTTGAGTAGGATATTTACTTCCAACTTCCATTAGATTCTTCCCTCACCCCCACCCGTTTACCGGTCGCTTTACAAACATGTTCCTGTCTCTTCCAAGGACCTGAGTGAGGCGAAGAAAATGCTGAAGAAGGGTGCTGTTGAAGTCGTGACAGACCAATCTCTAGGTTTTAATAGCAGGATCTTCCTGGTAGACATAATATCAGGTGGTTGGTGACCAGTCATAGAAAACTATTCAATCTCTATTCAATCTTGGGGATGACAAGTAATAGATCTCTTTGGAACAGGGCACAACAGGAAGTTGCCTGCGTTTTGCTCAGCTGTCCTGGATCCCTGGGCTGCAGTGGGGAACGCCTTTCACCACCCATGGGACAATCTCAACAGTACGCTTTTCTTCCTTTCTGCCTTATTCATCAAGCGATCAACAGGGGTAATGAACACTGCAAATCTCAAAATGACCCTGGTTACACCCAAAATGGCCACATGCCAAAGTAGTACCCAAACTTGCCTGGGTTCCACCCTATCCGACGGCACCAAAAGGAGAGATCCCCCAGTTGCACGACCTCTGCCAACCACGCATAGAAGGGTTCCACCAGTCCTTAGAGTCCCTATCTGTTCACGGCTAGAGGCTATCCAGTGTCTCGTGCAAAAGAGGTTTCCTTGCCAAACAGCATTGGAGATGAGCAGATATCTTCAGGGTCTACCAAGGGAAATGGGCTATCTTCCATAGGTGGTGTCATGAAAGGGGTTTCTCTCCGGTCGGAGCTACTATTCGGCAGGTAGCAGACTTTCTAGTCTTCCTTTACTGAGAGAAGCATCTCTGTCTCAGCAATTAAGGGCTACAGGGCCACCCTTGAGCTTGGTCTTACAGTTATAGGGCATAGATCTCTCTTCCTCTTGGGAGATCTTCATGCTGATGAGAAGCTTTGAAAAGTCTTGCCCTGCCTGTGAACTCATGCCCATAGTGGGATGTGACTCTTGTCCTTCAGAATTTAACTTGTCCACCTTACGAGGCTCTACGAGAGTCATCAGACAGGGATCTGATCCTCAAGAGTGTATTTCTGCTTGGCCTGGCATATTGGCCAAGAGAGTAGGTGAACTTCGTGCTTTTTCTTTAATGTTAACCCCTACTGGATGGATGAGCTTCTAAGGAGTAGTAATAACAGGTTTGGGGTGGTGGACGTATTAATCCTTTAGAGAAGCAATATTAGGTGCCGTTGATTTGGAGAGAATTGGCCAGCAAAGAGGTGCCAATACTTCTACAGCCCATAAATTCACAAATGGCAACTTTTACACTGCTTAAAATCACAAATCAGGCATCTCAGGACTTCAGCTCTGCTTCTCATCACAAGGGAGTATGTACTGTGACTCTATCTCACATGTACTGTGACTATCTCACATGATGTCTTTTTGTAAATTTACTCATGATTATACACATGATGTCTTTTTGTAAATTTACTCATGATTATACCAACTAAATAAAATAAAATTAGTTATTAGGAAAAGTTATATATCTTTGTACAATTCACAATTGTTTTGTTAGGAAAAGTTGTATATCTTTGTACAATTCACAATTGTTTTGTAAGGGGCCTCATAAGGGTTTGTAAATAGTCATTTCTGGGCTCAGCTCGTGTCGGCCTATGAAAGGATCCTTAATATCATTCTTTCTAGGTAAAATTAATCTAAAATTACCAGAGAAAAACAAAATTAAGAAAATGTCAGTAAAACTGACTCGCTCACTCTTAAAAAGAAGTGTCGGTATGGCAATAGGGGCGAGTGGGAACACTACCACGAGACATTCACCAATTAGAACTTCCAATCAAAATCCCCACAAGAGAGAGCTGATACCAACAGGTGATGCGGCCGCTACTACTACTACTAGAGGACGCCACGGACAACAGCGCCCCTAGCGGACATCCTTAATTTTTAGCGCCAGCCTTCGGACGCATTCTCTTTGTGCTTGTGCTATTTACGAGGAATTTTATCACCATTCATCATGGAACGTTCTGCCATCGCAACGGCTAAGTTAAGTGCCTCATAAGTAATGTTTTACTGTATTTTTGTCTTCCGGGAACCAGTATTTTCCTTTTAATAGGTCATATACGGTTTCCCGGTTGTCTCGTGGCGGCGCCATGCTGCCTCGTTAAGAATTCCCGGTCCTCCATACTGGGACTTCTTATACTTATGGGCTTACTATTTTACGTTCGTCGTTTTTTACATCGAGTTTTAGCTAGGTTAGCCCCTTTACCATTTCTCTTAGTTTGGTATTTAGGGCTATTCTATGTTCCAGCCCAGCATCCCGGCTCTTGCTCTTCATCGGCTATCGCTGGCTCCGAGTATGGCTTCTGTTCCTCGGAACAGTTTGCCTCCTCCTGGGCTTCTTTTCTTCTACTAAAAGTGTCTTTTCCATCTTTACGATGTAATTTATTCTATTTAGGGTGTTAGGCTAGCCTAGGTGCATGTCCCATGTACTGGTACAGCCTGGTTCACGTGGCTTTCCCACGGTTGTGTTGCTCGCGGCTTCGGCCACTTGCGGTCACGTGTTCCATCGCACCTTCCCCTTCCCCTTCCCTCCCTACCAGGTATAGGGAGACGCTGGGGGACCCCTTGGTTGTCATGTCAACCTCAGTTGCCTTCCTCCCTCTCTCTCTGAGGTGGCCAGGGGTTCCTCCCAGCGGGGGGTATAGGGCGACCACTCATAGGGTACCGGGTCTCCGAGCGGGTAGTTGTTGAGACGGGGAGGAGTAGGCCACCCCCCCCCCTCTCTCTCTCCCGCCGTGTTACGCCGAGACCCTCCCCCCCCTTCCCCAGTTGCTCAGCCACCTTCCCTTTCTATAACGAACGGAGCCTCCCGCCGCAGCCGGGCACCTTTGGTTATAGATTACTGGCTCCGCCAGCGGGCGGGGTGGTCACTACTAGTGGTCGGTTGCTTGCCTACTATATCCTTACATCTCTCCCCCGCTACCGGAAGGGAGCTTGCTTCTTACCCGGGCACTCTTCTAGTAGACGGGTGGAGAAAGGTTTGATATTATTGTTATTTTTAAGGATATACCCTAATTTTACGATGATTTGTTTAATTTTATTATTCATATGTTTACCATCCCCGCCATTATCCGTCGTGGTTTCCTTTTACCACCACACCTGGTTGGATTCTATCTCTTGTCTCCGCCGCCAGCGGAGCAATAGCCTAGGACAACCAACCATTTTCTACCACACGTATTATGGCGGGGCTCTGGTTTAATCTAACTTTCTCGCTCCGGCACCAGCGGAGCAACTGTTAGGCTGTAAGTGTTCTCCTGATACTTATGTATCTTTCCACTTACAGGCTACCAACTGTCAGGTCCTGGGATGCAACGCGACGTTGTACGACCCCTGCGGCCACGATGAGTGCAGGTCTCACGCTCCATGTGCCACGCCATACAACGATATGATCGTCTGGCACCCGGAAGCCTGCGCCATCTGCTACGACCTAGTCAGTCAGCTGGTGGAGGGGGTAAGTCGATTATAGACTTCTTTATCATTTTACTAACAACTCTTAGACATAAGTTTGTGAACCCCGTTCCGCCATTAGAAGCTCATCTCACCTTTTCTTTCAGGCTGCTGGTGTGAGGGAGGTCGCCCTTGCTACCCTGAAAGCGTGGGTAGGCGGCTTCGGGAAGAACGCCGCCAAAGGCCAGCCTTACATCCTAGACAAGAAGCTGGCCGTCCAGATCTTCCCGCGGGCAAGTCAACAGGGTATGTTGACCCCTTGTCCGCAGCCCCTCTCATAGCCTCCATCCAGCAAGAAATGCAGCAATCTTTCGGGGTCGTAGCCACACAGGAGTCGGTCCCGGACGTCGCTACCCTGGACCTCAACATTGAGCCTATGGCGGTAGGGGCAGAGGATTTGTTGGTTGAGGTAGGTGTGTCGGGCGCCCAAGGTCTTTCCTTGGGCGCTTCTGGATCTTCTCCTGTCCCTTCTTCAAGCGCTTCTTTCCAAGGCTTTGTGGGATCTGAGATCCCTACCCGCTCTCCCGCTCTCTCTGTACCCCCAAAGGTGAAGGGACAGAGAGAACCGAAGACTCTAGTTAAGACGACTTCTAAGAAGTCATCTTCGTCTTCTTCGGCTAAGAAGTCTTCGACTTCTTACGCTGACGCGGTGAAGGCCAAGCCGAGCTCTTCTTACTCGAAGAGCTCTAGAAGCAAGTCTTCTAAGGAAAAGGCTCGCGCTCCCGCCGAGCCAATGCCTTCTCCGGCCTCCACCGCATCCACTCCGGTAACGCCGGTGGGAGGAGCGGGACCCAGCACCTTTGATCCCACTGCTTTCTCAGCAGTGGTGATGCAACAGGTGGGCGAGATGGTCGGCTCTCAAGTCTCCGCCCTGGGGACGAAATTTGAGCAGATGTTCGCACAACTGTCGAGCACTCTGTCTCAATCGGGCCAGTCCATCCAAGATCTCTCTAACAGAGTTAGAGAGAATGAGGACCGAGTAGCTGGGCTCTCTCAGGTCCCCCTTCCAGTCTCCCCAGTGACAAGTGCTGGTATTTTCCAGCTGCCGCCATACGATTCACTACCAGCTTTCCTCTATGGAGAAACCCATGGAGAGTAGCTGCTTACGCTCCGTTTAAGGATGGTATGATCTCTATCCCGGAGTGTGGAACTCGAAGGATTGAGGACTTCGAGTTTTATCCTCCGGGTTTGACGCAGCCTTTCATCGGCTATGCTAGGCTGACTGTAGCGGCTCTTACTAGGGAAGACAAGATCTCTAGGGAGAATGTTCTCTACAGTAGGGATCATGCCCAACGTGAATGGGTTCACTGCCTTGAGGACTGGGAGTGCACAAACACCAAGCTCCAGGCCTATAAGAGTCTTTCACTATTTTTGCGACGGAAGAGGAGGCTTCTCTTCCGTTCGCTACAAAAATAGTAGAGACGGACTCTTCAGGCAGTCCTCAAGGATGAGCCCATGCCACAGCTAAGGGAGGCGGAGTCTACTTCTCCGCTCTTCCCAGCTTTTGGAGAATTGTGGGAGAACTTGCCAGCCACGTTCACGCTTGGTAAGCTCAAACCGGACTGCGCCATGGACCAGTTCGGCGAAAAGCTCCCAAGGCTGCCTGATTCCTTGATTCAGGCGGAGTTCGACGCGCGAAGTAGGTTTGGCAGGTCCCTCAATTCACTGATCATAACGGAGATGGCTGCTCTCTCGTATGGTACGGAACCTCTGTTTAAGATCTTGGCCAAATCCCAGCTTCAGACGGTTCAGACGGATGCTTTCGACTTCTTCCAAGCTAGGAGGAATTGCCGAAAGCACGTTCTGCAGGAGTGCACTATTAGGCACGAGCCTAATAGACTCCTGGCTTCTAGCATGTGGGGAGCGGATCTCTTCCCAGAGTCCGCTGTAAATGAAGTACACCACAGAGGCTGCTAGGCTCAACCAGAGCCTTAGAGCTAGGTGGGGTATTTCATCCAAGAGGAAGCAAGAATCCGTCCCCACTGCTGGTAAGAAACCAAAGAAGTCTGGTAAAAGGTTCCAGCCTTACCAGAAACACCAGCAACAGCAGCAATTTGTTCAGGCCGTCACGGTTACCCAACAGGGACAACCATGCTACTTCTAAACAGAACCAGCCCATCCTCCTGCTGTCTCCCTCAATCACAACCTTCGACCTCCTACGCACTCTCGCCGGCCTTCAACCCTACGTATGAAGGTCAGGGCTACCCTCCCTTTAACAGACAATCGAGAGGTGAGGGCGAGAGGCTACTTTCGCCAGCGTGGCGCAGGAAGGGCGACAAGGAGCAAGCAGTTCAGAGGAGGGCGTGGTGGTCAACCCGCCCATCAACAATGAGGCTCCCCAGGTAGGAGGGAGGCTGTTCCTCTTCCGTCACAGGTGGGGGTTCAGCAATTGGGCACAGAGCATAGTGTCCAAAGGATTGGGTTGGAGTTGGATCAAAGATCCTCCTCCAATCAAATCATTCCGCCAAATACCATCAAAGGAATTGACAGATTACGCGGAGGAACTCCTTCAGAAAGGAGCTATTGCGAGAGTCAAGCATCTAAAATTTCAAGGTCGCTTATTCAGCGTGCCAAAGAAAGGCTCAACAAAAAGAAGGTAATCTTAGACTTGTCAAGGCTAAACTCTTTCATTCATTGCGACAAGTTCAAGATGCTTACCCTCTCGCAAGTAAGGACCTTACTTTCCGCGTGGAGCCGTCACATGCTCCATTGATCTTACAGACGCATACTATCATATCCCTATAGCCAGACACTTCCGCCCATTCCTAGGATTCAGGCTAGGAAATCAGACATTCTCATTCAAAGTGATGCCCTTCGGTCTGAATGTAGAGCCCCCAGGGTATTCACGAAAATAGCAGAAGTGGTTGTGCAGCAATTGAGAACTCAGGGAATCATGGTAGCAGCATACCTCGACGATTGGTTGATCTGGGCACCAACTGTCGAGGAATGTCTCAAAGCCACCAAAAAGGTAGTTCACTTTCTGGAACATCTGGGGTTCCAGATAAACAAAACGAAATCCAGACTTACCCCGGAGTCTCGTTTTCAGTGGCTGGGAATCCAATGGGATTTGTCTTCCCACAATCTGTCAATTCAGTGGCCAAACGGAAGGAAATAGCAAAGTCTGTCAGGCAATTTCTCAAATGCAAACAAACATCAAGGAGAAACCAGGAAAGAATCCTAGGGTCCCTTCAGTTTGCTTCGGTAACAGATATCCTCCTGAAAGCAAGGCTAAAAGATATAAATCGAGTTTGGCGATCGAGAGCAAACGCCAAATCTCGAGACAAGTTGTCAGTAATTCCACAGATCCTTCGCAACCAACTCCGTCCATGGTCAAAAGTAAAGAACTTAGCCAAGCGGGTACCCCTTCAATATCCCCTTCCAGTGTTAACCATTCACACGGATGCCTCCCTGTCCGGGTGGGGGGATATTCTCAGTTCAAACAGGTTCAGGGGACTTGGTCAGTTCAATTTCGCCAGCTCCACATAAAACGTTCTGGAAGCAATGGCAGTATTTCTTACCTTGAAGAGACTGCTTCCCCGAAAAAGTCTCATCTAAGGCTAGTTTTGGACAGTGCAGTGGTAGTTCATTGCATCAACAGAGGAGGGTCCAAATCCAAGCATGTGAACCATGTCATGATAGCCATCTTTGCCCTAGCAAACAAACACAAATGGCATCTGTCCGCCACTCACCTGGCGGGGGTAAGAAATGTGATAGCAGACGCCTTGTCCCGGTCAGTTCCTCTGGAATCAGAATGGTTCCCTAGACGACGGGTCATTCCAGTGGATATGCCGGAGAGTCCCAGGTCCTCCAAGTAGATCTCTTCGCCTCACAAACGAACCACAAGCTCCCTTGCTATGTGGCCCCCAACCTGGACCCTCTGGCTTATGCCACGGACGCCCTGTCGTTAGATTGGGATCAGTGGAGAAAAATTTATGTTTTTCCTCCAGTGAATCTTCTCTTGAAAGTCTAAGCAAGCTGAGGACTTTCAAGGAATAGTAGCTCTGATTGCACCGGACTGGCCCAAGAGCAACTGGTATCCTCTTCTTCTGGAATTGGGTCTCCGACCTCAACGGATTCCCAATCCCAAGCTGTCACAATCAGTACAAATGAGGACTGTGTTCGCTTCCTCAGGAATTCTTCAGACCCTAACTTTATGGACTTCATGAAGTTTGCGGCTAATAAAGATGCTGATATTGATCCACAAAATATTCTCTTCCTAGAATCAGATAAGAGAGAGTCAACTATTAGACAATATGACTCAGCTGTTAAAAAATTAGCATCCTTCCTGAAAGAATCAAACACTACAACCATGACAGTTAATCTAGCTATATCCTTTTTCAGATCTTGTTTGAAAAAGCGGTTGGCAGCTAGCACTATTACTACTCATAAATCGGCTTTGAAGAAGATCTTTCAGTTAGGTTTTTCAGATAGATCTGACTGAATCTTATTTCACGTCTATTCCTAAAGCCTGTGCTAGACTTAGACCTTCTCAAAGGCCTACTGCAGTTTCATGGTTCTTAAATGATGTCCTCAAACTAGCTTCAGACACTGACAACTCGTCCTGTACATTCATAATGCTTCTTAGAAAGACATTATTCTTATTAAGCCTAGCTTCAGGAGCTAGAATTTCAGAACTGTCGGCTCTATCCAGAGATGCGGGTCATGTGGAATTCCTCCCCTCAGGAGAAGTTCTGCTCGCTCCGGATCGTAGTTTTTTGGCTAAAAATGAGGATCCTCTTGCAAGTGGGCCCCTTGGAAAGTCATCCCACTTCCGCAAGACCCTTCTCTTTGCCCAGTATCAACTTTAAGAGCCTTTCTATCTCGTACATCCTCAAGATCCTCAGGTCCTCTCTTCATGAGAGAGAAAGGTGGTACTTTGTCAGTAAAAGTTATTAGACAACAAATCCTTTACTTCATTAAACAAGCCAATCCTGATTCATTTCCAAAAGCACTGAACATCAGTAGTACCACCTCAATTAATTACTTTCAAGATATGAACTTTGAGGATCTTAAAAAGTATACTGGATGGAAATCTCCGACAGTCTTTAAACGTCATTATCTAAAGTCCTTGGAATCTTTAAAATTTCAGCAGTAGCAGCGGGAAACATTGTTTCTCCTGATACTGTATAGTAGTTGTAGTACAGATCCAGGTCTCCTTTCTACCTACCTCATCCAACATGCCTCACCCTATCGCCATGCTACTCGGATATCCTAGCCTTAGCCGCGGAAATCATATTAGTGGATTGTCCCTTATTTTTTTGCTAGGGACATCCACACCTTGTACTGATAATGTACTTCAGTGTACCTACCCTTATTTTTATGCTAGGGTAGGACACAATGTGTTTGTATATTTTGTAAATAAGTTATCTAAGTAAATCTATTTTGTTAAAATTACACTGCATTATTATAATTTACTGTGTTTATTGTAATTTTAAGTACTTTACATTACTAACTTTCATTTATGTTACTGTTTAGAATAAGTTAGACTTAAGTACTTAGTTATATGCTGTAATTGATTTACTTATATTATATACCTCATTTTACAACTGCTTTTCATTTGTCCTTTTTTCCCATCTTGTCTGTTTCTCTGGTACTCTTTCATAGGCCGACACGAGCTGAGCCAGAAAAGGGATTTTGACGAAGGAAAAAATCTATTTCTGGGTGATTGGCTCGTGTCGCCCTATGAAACCCACCCTGTATTGTTTGCCCCCCCCTGCAGGACAAGATGTTTTTTAGATTAAGGATGTCCGCTAGGGGCGCTGTTGTCCGTGGCGTCCTCTAGTAGTAGTAGTAGCGGCCGCATCACCTGTTGGTATCAGCTCTCTCTTGTGGAGATTTTGATTGGAAGTTCTAATTGGTGAATGTCTCGTGGTAGTGTTCCCACTCGCCCCTATTGCCATACCGACACTTCTTTTTAAGAGTGAGCGAGTCAGTTTTACTGACATTTTCTTAATTTTGTTTTTCTCTGGTAATTTTAGATTAATTTTACCTAGAAAGAATGATATTAAGGATCCTTTCATAGGGCGACACGAGCCAATCACCCAGAAATAGATTTTTCCTTCGTCAAAATCCCTTTTTCAACTTCTCGTGGAAGGTAAGGAAAATGTTTTATTTTTTTCCTTCACTGTGTGCATTTGCATATCTTCCTCTTTCCATTGATGTGTGTTTTTTTTCCCTCCTATAAATTGGCCAACCTCAAAGTTTAAACGGCCTGAGGGGCTGTATATTGATTTTCTTACTGGTCCACAGAGTTAAACACTCAAGGGGATGGGGATCAGTTTTGTTCTAATTAATCCGCCAGTTAGAGACCTTTTCGATCCCCCCCAAAGCGGACTTTGTAGGTAATGAGCGAGAAGAGATGTTGCTATTTCCAGTTTAAAGTGCTTCTTCGCTATCTTAAAATAACTCTGCAACTCTGGCCTGAGATTTGAAGACTTTTGGCTGATCCAAGAAAGAGGTGCCCAAAAACACTATCCAAGAAAGAGGTGCCCAAAAACACTATCTCTTAAGGCTTCGTGAAGCCATCAAACAAGGAGGACTCCTATTGCTTCCAGCCCAGAGTTCATGTAGTTAATGGCATTGCACCCTCCCTCATGTTCAAGAAGAATCAGTGTATATCAGGTGATGACAACACATCCCTAGATACTTTTTCCTTGGGTATTCTGGTGGCTGCTCAACAAGTTGTGAAAGGAAACAAACGGGCTGATAGTGAAGCAAAGGATGCTGCGAGATGTGATTTCTTAACTAATAAGGTGCCACATTTCAATATCCACCCAGTTATTAGAGAAGATATATCCATAAGAAATGGCAGCAGAGATGGTTTTCCCCTATTTGATCCACAAATAGGAAGTACACAAATATTAGAAAAAGTATTGGTTTATGGAGTTCAGGTTTCTGTCGCATCAGAAGATTTTAGATCATCCTAACGCGGCTTAGGATTGGCCGTACCCGCTTCACTCATAGTTATATTTTAGAGGGAGCCAGTGGCAGTGCCCCAGTTTGTGGTCACTGTGATGGTCAGCTATCCATTGAGCACATGCGGGTGCATTGTCCTAGATTTAATTGCCTTATGGTAAAGTACTTAATAGCTGGGAAGAGTTTTAGAAACTTTAAATAATGTTATTAAGGTAGATAACCTTATGGTTATCTGAAAGAACTGGTTATTTTAATAAAACATGGTTCATATATATTTAGTAAAGATTTTAGTAATTTTTATTTTATAAAGTTGTTTTTAGATATTAAATTTTGATATTTATTTTTTCATTAGTTATATTTATCATCATTCTTCAATTGTTACGTTCATATGTGAACACTATTATCATTCATTTATTCATCAGGGTGCTGAATAATCCCAATGAGTTGCAGCGCTTGATCCTCAAGACCTAAATTTCATATTCAATCAATAAAAAGTTGTGTAGCTCATCCAGTTCCCTTAACAGACAGGTAGCACCTATTCTAAGATGTTCGGTAATAGAAGTGAAGTGTGACTGGCCTCCCACCTTTCTCCATTTTGTACCTTGTCTCTTGGCGGGTAGAGGATAGGTTCCTAGGTCATCATACTCTGGACAGACACAGATGCAGATGGATGATCAGTATTTTTTCATGGTTATGATCTAATAGAAGCAAATCCCCACCCCCTCTCTAGCGAGATGAGAGAGGGTTGGGCAATAAAATTAACCTATTACTTAGCCCAATTTTATTGTCTGCGACACAATGTTCTTCATTTTCTTTTCAGAGTAATGCTGCTTTCAAACCCATTATGTACGTACTTTGAAAAGTGCAGAAGTCAGACAATCAAGCACAGGTTTTTTGCCCCTCTGATCAGAGGCATTGCACTGATTCCTTTGCGTTGATACTGCACGACCAATAAAAATGCAAAGACTGATGGTTTGTATTCTTGTAGAAGTAAATGACAAATTTTTTAAGTAATCAAATGTGAGGTCTTTACATAAAGTGCCCACCTTGAGCCATCCCCCATGCCTTTACCTGGGTTATAAGGCAAGTGGTTATGTAACTCAGCGAAGGGAGGGATGAGCTAGGGTACCCCTCACCTCTCCCACTGGTAGCCAAACAACCTTGGTGTGTAGAATAGCCTGCTCCTGCTTGCGCTGAAGGTAATTCTTATGTAAAGACCTAAGGTTTGTATAGTACAGGCAGTCCCCTGGTTACGAAGGGGTTGCTGTTCATGAGACGCATTGTAAGCCGAAAATCGTCATAAGCTGGAACATCGTAAAAAATCCTAAGGAAACCTTACTTTTAATACTTTTGGTGCATTAAAAACTATGTAAACTGCACTCTTATTGCATTTTTCATTTAAAAAAAACCTTCAAATATTGATTATTTTGCAATTTTTGGAGTCATTTCTTCTGCCAGATCAGCGTTGTAGGCGCCGTAACCCCGGAACATGCGTCGCAAACCTGGAAATAATTTCTGAAAAATATAATTGAAAAGTGTTGTAACCTTTACGTTGTAAGCCAAAACCCATCATAAGCCGGGGACTCCCTTTATTAGTAGAATTACAAATTACTTTTAAAATTGTCATTTTTTGTCTACTCACCAGCTTGCGTAGAAGGTAATTCCTGTGTAAAGACCTCAGGTTTGTATGTTAGGAAAATTACATGTTACTTTCAAAATTTGTCTTTTTTTTTTTTTTGTCTACTATTGGTATGATATTGGTATGATGATAAAATTTTGTTGTTGTTGTTAGTACCCTCCCTGAAAGTGTGTTGACTCTTGAGATAGGTACTAGAATGAAACTCACTAACTGAGCCTTTGCCGAGTTTATGAAGGTTTATCATTTTGCTTTGGAGTAGTTTTCACTAAAAAGTAAATTTATATGAAAGTAAATTACAGGTAATTTATGTTTTTGCACTCTTACTGCATGTGAAATCTTTTGGAATATGATGTTTTATGAAAGTCATGAGTTCATTCCTTTGTGAACGTTTTCACCAACAGTTGTAATTGACCATGTTTCGGTAATCTTAGCTATATTCTGTATTGTGGAGCTTGGTCCAGAACTTGTATACCATTTGCACTATAAGGTGGGAACTCTGTATACCATTTACACTATAAGGTGGAAACAGGTTGCAATTAAGCCTTTTTCTATGGTATGATAGTAATAGAAGTAAACCTTCATGACCTATAAATTTCAACAAAGGTAAGAGATGAAAAAGTGTCTGGTAATACTGTTAACTTGACTAACACTCACATTGCCTTAATACATGTTAATACATTGCCTAATACATGTTAATTTACAGGAATCAAAAGAAATGGCTTATTTCAACTTCGTAGAGTGCTTCATGGAGTTGCTGCTCTCTAATGTTGAGCCATACTCTGGCATTGCCCTGGTGCGTTACAAGGGAAAAAAGGACCTGGATGAAATCCTTCACTGGGCATGGGACAATTATCATTTTGATTGTGATGCTTTGGAACCATCGGTGAAGTCTGAAGATGAAGCCGAGCGCTTGCGATTTGCAGGTGATTTACATTTTCAAATGAAGAGTTATAATAGAGCCCTGGCATTCTATAATCTGAGTATCATGGCTGCACCTCATCCAGTGTTGAGTAATGAAGAGGTTGAAGGAAGTGAAGACAACACAACAGAGTTTGCCTTTCCTCGCATCGACCCTGCCAGGTATGGTGGCGTAGCCCTAGAGAGATGTACTGCCTTGGGGAAAGGATTTGCAAGTAGATCAGCTTTTATGTTTGAATTTGAAGACTATGAGAAATGTTTGCAAGATATTGATCTGGCTCTAGAGTACGGATGTCCAGAAGAACTACGTCCTCAGCTTGAGGAAAGACAGTTAAAGTGCCAAGCAGCGCAAAGGAAGGTTGGACGCCCAGACTGCAGGACAAGACGTTTGGCTGCAGATAATCCATTTTTAGTGATGCTAAGGGAATCCATGAAGGAGCGATTATACCGTTCAGGTTTCTGAAGCTCCAGCGTTAAATCGACCCCAAATCCGTGCACACAGAAACTCTTAGTAGTGCTGTCGAAGTGTCACACTGGCCCAATAAAGGAAGAGGACTGATTGCAACTAGAGATATCAAACCAGGTCGGTATCATCTCAACTAAAGTTTATGAAGTATCAATTATGTTATTATACTGTATCTTAACCCTTAAACGCCGAAGCGGTAAAAAAAAAAATGTCTCCCGTGTGCCGGAGGTGTTTCAGATTGAGCGCGAAAGCGGAAAAAATATTTTTTTCAAAAAATCACAGCGCGCTTAGTTTTCAAGATTAAGAGTTCATTTTTGGCTCCTTTTTTTGTCATTGCCTGAAGTTTAGTATGCAACCATCAGAAATGAAAAAAATTATCATTATCATATATAAATAATGCGATATATGATAGCGCAAAAACAAAATTTCATATATAATTGTATTCAAATTGCGCTGTGCGCAAAACGGTTAAAGGTAACAAGTTACTTTTTTTCGTTGTAATGTACACTAAATTGCGATCATTTTGGTATATAACAAATTGTAAAACAATAAAAGCAACACAGAGAAAATATTATCACAAAATAATGCATGAATTCGTAACGCGCAGACGTAAACAAATATTTTTTTCAAAAATTCACAATAAATCTAAATATTGTCCTAGAGACTTCCAATTTCTTTCAGAATGAAGACAAATGATTGAATATTACTATACTATAAGAATATTAGCTTACAAATGCAGTTTTCGACCATAACTGACGAGTTAAATTTGACCGAATGTCGAATTTTTTTTATGTATATTTTTTTATATGCAATTATTTCGGAAATAAGAAAAGCGACAACTTTCAAATATTTTTCGTTTTATTCTACATGAAATTGCGCACATTTTCATATATAAAACTCTATGAAATGCCTAATATGAAACGGAGCAAATATTCCGAGAATGGGACGTACACATTTCGGAGATTTGTGGCGGAGAATCCGCGCGCGGAGGGAAGGAAAGTTTTTTTTTAAATTCACCATAAATTTAAATATTGTGCTAGAGACTTCGAATTTGCTTCAAGATGAAGATAACTGACTGAATATTACAAGAATGTAAGAGGTTTAGCTTTCAATTGCGTTTTTCGACCATTTTGGTAGAGTCAAAGTTGACCGAACGTGGTTTTTTTCTATTTATCGTCATTTATATGCAAATATTTCAAAAATGAGAAAATCTACAACCTTCAATTATTTGTTGTTGTATTCTACATGAAATTGTGCACATTTCCATATATAAAACTTTATGTAACGGCTACTTTACAAATGGTGCAAATATTACCACAATCGTACGTATGATTTTTTCGGAAGAGTTACCGCGCGGACGTAAAGAAAATGTTATTTTTTTCATAAATTCACCATAAATCGAAATATTGTGCTAGAGACTTCCAATTTGTTGCAAATTGAAGGTAAATGCTTGAATATTACTAGAATATAAGCGTTTTAGCTTACAATTGCGTTTTTTGACCATTTCGGTAGAGCCAAAGTTGACCGAAGGTTGAAAATTTGTCACTTATCATTTTTATATGAAAATATTTCAAAATTGATAAAAGCTACAACCATGGGTGTTTTTTAGTTGTATTGTGCATGAAATGCGCACATTTTCATATATAAAAACTTTATGTAACGGCTAATTTAAAATGGTGCAAACATTACCACAATCGCATGTATGATTTTTTTCGGAAGAGTTACCGCGCGGACGTAACGAAAAAGTTTTTTCATAAATTCACCATTAAATCGAAAATATTGTGCTAGAGACTTCCAATTAGTTGCAAATTAAGGTAAATGATTGAATATACTAAAATATAAGAGTTTTAGCTTACAATTGCGTTTTTCGACCATTTCGGTAGAGTCAAAGTTGACCAAAGGTTGAAATTTTGACACTTATCATTATTTATATGGAAATATCTCAAAACTGATAAAAGCTACAATCATGAGTATTTTTTTGTTTTTTCGTTGTTTTACATAAAAATGCGCACATTCCTTTCATATATAAAACATTTATGTAACGGCTAGTTAAAATGGTAAAAAAAATTATGTCAAAGTGACGTAATAATTTCCGAGATGTGTCACAGATACTTTTTAGTGCGGGCAAGAAAGAAATTCGCGCTTGCGCGCCTGCGTAACGATTGTAAACAAAGAACACCTTGATCCGTGAACTCCCAGCATCCCCCAAGGCGCGGATTCAAGAGTTTTCGGCTGGTAGGCTAAAAAGTATTTTTCCACGAATTTTTTTTAAAAAAAACTTGTATGTCGACGTAAAATACGTCCAGTTCGGCACCCAGAGAGACAAAAAATGTCGACGTAAAAATAACGTCCCAGTCGGCACCCAAGAGCAAAAAATGTCGACGTAAAATACGTCCAGTCGCACCCGAGAGACAAAAATGTCGACGTAAAATCGTCCAGTCGCACCCGAGAGACAAAAAATGTCGACGTTAAAATACGTCCAGTCGGCACCACCGAGAGACAAAAAATGTCGACGTAAATACGTCCCAGTCGGCACCCGAGAGACAAAAAATGTCGACGTAAATACGTCCAGTCGGCACCGAGAGACAAAAAATGTCGACGTAAAATACGTCCAGTCGGCACCCGAGAGACAAAAAATGTCGACGTAAAATACGTCCAGTCGGCACCCGAGAGACAAAAAATGTCGACGTAAATACGTCCAGTCGGCGTTTAAGGGTTAATGGTCTCTCTCTCTCTCTCTCGAAAAAAAACCCTCGCTTTCTCGTCTCTCTCGCTCTCGTCTCTCTCTCTCTCTTCTCTCTCTCTCTCCATGTCTTTCACCCTAAGCCCGCTCCAGTATTCATCCATTTAATCCATATTGACTCCTTAGCTCTCCCCCCCCTTACCAAATTTCTATCTTAATTATATTTATAGCCCACATTTTCACCCCATCCTCTTAGACTTGAATTTTCCTAACATAATTTAAAAAAAAAAATTAAAAAAAAAAAAAAAAAAAAAAAAAAAAAACTTGAAAGTAGTAAGTAGTATGAATGCAGCAAAAAAAATTTTCATAGGCAGTGTGGGCCTAATTTGGAGGTTCTCTGCACAGGATTGTCAAAAAAATTTTCACAGTTAGGGCCTAATTTGGATTTGGTTTCCTGCACAGGTATCACATTTTTTAGGTGTTTAACATTATGAATTATCCATATCATTGTGTTGTTATTTTTGTTATCCCATAGAACCAGGGTAAAATTTTGATATGTAACACCCAAGGCTGGATAAACTATGAGATCGGCCAATTTAAAAAAAAAAAAAAAAAAAAACATCAGTGCAAAGAGGAAGATATGCAAATGCACATGGTGTTAAGGAAAAAAATGAAAACTTTTCCTACCTTCCATGAGAAGTTGAAAGTCACTATTTACAACCCTTGCAGGGCCTCTTTAACAAGACAATCATAAATTTTACCAAGTTATACATGTTTTTTTGTAAGGAAAAATTTTTGTATTTTTTTTTTCTGTAAAATTACAATAACTCGCACAATATCAGAACAGATTAGGACTAGAATTGGTAACAAATTCTGAGCATATTTGTAAAAATTGGATACAAATTCTGAACATATTTGTAATAAAATAGTTATGTAAAGTTATTGAGATCAAAGATGCAGTACCTTTTTTTGAATTGCACATGTCTTTTAATATTTCTTTGCACTTTTATTTGCAAAATTACAATGATAACTGACATGCTATCATGAAAGATAGAACTAAAATCGACAGCAACCCCTGGTTATATTTATGAGCAAGTATATAAGATATCACAAGAGAGAGAGTGAGAGTCGCACTCAGTCCATCTCCTTGAAGTCAAGTAAACCAATAACTCATGAGGCGCCCACTTTATCTGAACCAGTCTAAAAGTTCCCGTTAGTGAATTTATGGGCTATAGAAGTAGAAGTAATAGCACCTCTTTCCTGCCCGATTCCCCCACATTGATGGTGCATAAATTGTTACTCCCCTTGAGTAAACCCATTAACCACTGAAACCTGTCATTATTACTGTGATTATATCTCTATTAAGGGTGAAGGTAACTACCGTTAAGGAAGTAGCAGTAATAAGAAGAGAAAGTAAGAAATGTTTCAAAGTATTTCCTGTACCACACTAAGCTGATCAAAATACCAGCAAGTTTCCTGTTGGGGACTCCTTATTGAGCCATAATAAGTCTTATTACTTCTTGAAGGGAGGAAGGAGACACTATATACCTATAAGCTAGTAGGTTCATTTGACTTAGTATATAGTACATTTATATACAAGTGGATGGAGAGACAGCCGTCACGGGAGAAGGCTAGAGGTGGGTAAAGTACAGTGTTACCATGTCCTCGGATCATTGCCATATTCAGAATGAAATAGTGATATGTATTAAGAAAGTACTTGGTATTTTATATATATATATATATATATATATATATATATATATATATATTATATATATATATATATATATACTATAATATATATATATATATACATACATACATACATCATACATACATACATACATCCACTACATATATTATATATAATATATATATATACTATATATAATATATATATATATATATATATATATATATATATATAATATATATATATATATTATTATATATATATATATATATATATATATATATATATATATATATATATATATATATATATATATATATATAATATGACACCATTAATATTCATCGTGGGTATACAAAGTGTACATGATGGTGTAATGAATACAAGGGCAGTAAAATGTGTAGTCATTCCAACTCATGCGGGCTCTTTTCCACAAAGCCGTTGAGATCTGCTTGGGACCACTGGAAGGTTAGATACTAGTGACCTTTCTGTGCCCATCCAAGGGGCCTGGGATAGATGGTCTTCACCAGGGGATGGCACTTGACGTAGAAAGCAGTGAAAGTGCCACCGGACTCGGTAGTTAATGTGCCACCAGACTCAGCCACTGGGCAGACAGTCCTTTTAGTCCCATGATCTGCTCCTGGACAAACTTCATTTGTCCAGGAGGGGCCCGCTGCACAAGAGTCACAATCCACAGACTTGACCTGCCACTCCTTTTGAGAAAGATGTAGGTATAATGGGTCTGCTCTTGCTGTGGCTCAGAGTTCCTGGAGAGTTCTGTCAGCTCCCTGGGGTGGCGATTCTTCCTCAGAGGTGACGGCGTTGATAGTCACAGTACTACTTAGGTGTGTTGTGGTATCAGCAAAAGTAATTTCATCCTCTGGAGTAGAATGACTGGCTGGGGCTCTTGATAAAGCATAGGGAATGCAAAGCTGCTTGCCAGGCCGCCACACTGCTGTGAAGAGGTATGCTGAAACTGTTTCTTTTAGACGTTGAATGCTGGGATTCTCGACGGCATTGAATGAATAGTGGTTGAGAATTGGTTTGAGTGGTCAGTGATTCATGTAGATGGGAAAATGCTGATGCTGAAGGCGTGTGATGTATAACCAACACTTAGACATAACCCCCAGATCACAGCTAATATCTCCAGTTCAACGGCAGTAAAGCAAGACAGAATCTGTTAGGATGGGGAGCTGCACTGAACTAGACGAAAGCATCTGTTAGGATGGGGAGCTGCACTGAACTAGACGAAGTCTGCCATTACTGTTGTCTTGTAGGAGGGCATGTCCAGTCCCATAGAGGCCCCAGATCACAGCTAATATCTCCAGTTCAATGGCAGTAAAGCAAGACAGCATCTGTTAGGATGGGGAGCTGCACTGAACTAGACGAAGTCTGCCATTACTGTTATCTTATAGGAGGGCATGTCCAGTCCCATAGAGGCTGGAGGCATCAGTCTGGAGAACACAAGGACTCGGGGTCTGATAAGAGTGGCCTTACCTCGACGAAATGGCTCACTTGTGGTCTGGAGTTCAAAGAAATTCTTTCTCAAGGCTCATCAGAGGGCATAGAGGTTGCGCTGCAGCATCAGTATCTGGGGTGAACTCTGTTACTGATTCACCAACCCCATGAATGAATACCAAAGGTCAGTCAAGTCAGTCGGAGTGGAAAAGTCGACGATTGTACTTACCTTACCAGGATCAGCTGATATGCCCTTTCCTGACAGTTGTTGTCCACGAAACGACACGCAGAGTGCAACGACTATGAACTTATTCCTGTTAAGACTAATCTTGAACTTACTTCATCTGGTAAGCATCTCGTGAATTCGCTGAAGATTAGTTGAAGTAATCTTCATCAGCAAGAAGTGTTTCATCGATCACATTGATGCCATTCTTTCTACCTTGAAGGGTCATGTTGCTGGGAGGCAGAAGGCATCACCTGTAGCTGGGAAACCCATTGGTCCTCTACAGTGTTTGAATCGGCCGTATGGTGTGATGAATGTTGTCGGGTGTTATTTATCTTCGGCAAGTTCCATCTGCCAATGTCCACTTAAGCATCTGCTGTGGTAAAATACCTTGCCTTTGAATCAACACTGCAGATGGTGGTGAATGGAGTCAGAGAGTTGTGTGATGGTTGACAGTGATACACACACCTGAGGCTGCAGATGGTGGCGAATAGAGTCGGAGAGTTGTGTGATGGGTTGACAGTGATACGCACACCTGAGGCCCTTAGCTATCACAACGAGGGGTAGCACCATTCTGAAGGATCCTCACCTGCAGGTTTGGTGATCCCTTTGGTCACCATGGTGTCGTGTTCTTCCTTGACCTGGATTCGGAAAACGAAGGATATCTGACATGGTGTTTGGACAGTAAAGGGCACTGCACCATCCTTAAGGTGAATCCTCATAGGATGACCTGTCATTGGCTGGATCCTCTTTGGGAACTAGCATGTCCTTGAATTCTCATAGAAAGAACTCTGACCTCAGCAAGGGATGTGGTGACAGAAAGGGGAAGTTCTTTGAACCTGTTCACATGATTGACTTGAATAATTAGCTTGGGAAAGTCAGGAAGGATGGTGGCTAGTTCTGAACCTCGGCTCTAGACCTCGACTGTAAGACAATAGTGGCATTGGGATGCCATCGTGAACCAGTATCAGGGCCAAACAGGATTGCTTGTTAAGAGTATGAGTGGCCTGGAAGGTGGCCAGAGCAGGTTTCTTAAGTGAGTCATCTGCGCTTGATGTTACATTTGTAGAGAAAAGGGTTCAAACTACTCCTTGGGGCTCTTCAAGAGATCAAGGTGCTATGATCCATTGACGGTGGCTTCGGCGCCTGTATCAGGTAACATCTGAACCCGAGATGTAACATAGCCACGGGAAAGGAGTTCACAGATGGATTAGTGTGACCTGCCAACAGCCTCAACATGCCAACAGGTGGACTTCGTTGAGGGCTGAAATATACATGAAGCAGGTGGGGTAGCAATGCCACTTGATGGGCCACTCTACTATCATAATGTCCCACATGAAAGCAGTTCAATGTTGGCAGGGCATATCGGTGCCCTGGCCCAATGCAATGGCCACAGTTTGTGCAATTAATATTAGCTGCAGGGCACTCATCTGCAGAACTGTGTGTGTGTAGGTACACAACTCTCGTAAAGAAGGAACAACAGATTTGGAAGCTGCAGCTGAAGCAGTTTTCATGTGTCTTTCTGTTTCTTGTAAGTGGAGGTAGCACACAGTTGAGTGTGTGGGAACGAATAGCAGAAGTTGCCTTCCTGGCGGCCGCTTACGAGCAGCATGCACCTGTATTGATGTTCATCTTCACTCGAGTCTCCTCACTACTGGAGAATTCCCAGGGGCAAATGTTCACTTCCTCTATGACATGTTATGTTTGATTTGTGCATAAAAATCTGAAAATGTTTCTCCCTCTGTTTACAGCCTAAGAGTTCTCTTATGCAAAGGGCTTCATTTCATAGGCTCTTCACATGATCCTGTAGCACATTCAAGACACCTTCTGCAATCTCATCTGTGTTGGGAAGAATAGCTAGGGTGTGTTTTTAGAAGGTCCTGTGTCTTGAGCGTAAGACACATTCTAAGCTGAATGAGTTGCTTTGCTCTGGTAGGCTAGGATAAATCAACCCATTGACATCTCCATTCATGAAAACTCGCATCTGCTAGAAGGGCCGGGGGTTTCTGGTGGGGTCCACTTAAGAGCTTGGAGGTGGTGTAGTAGGCATTGACAAACTAGGTGAATCTGAAGAAGTAGCAGTAACCAACCTCTGTAGCAATGCTGTGAAACATGCATTTTCCTCCTGTCAACGCCTGTCATCCTCCCTATGTCGTAGTTCATCTTCCTAGCATCCTCTTGTAACTGAGTTTGCTCCAAATTCCTAATTAAACAGAAAATCAGCTCCTGTAGCTGATTGTGGATGAGTGTAATGGGGAGAGAGAGGCCTTTGTGCCATATCCTCCACTTGGAGTAAATTGTCCTTCCACTAGAATTAAATTTTCCTCTATGGTGAATAAATTCTGCTCCCCTGGTTGCTGTTGGATATCTGTAGAATCTTCTTGAATTAATGAATGATCCATGGGTTATTATAACATTAAAATGCTTCATTCTATAAAGAAGAAAGAACATAAAAGAATAGTTCATTCCTTAGAATAAAAGTTTTTACATTGTAAAAACCTTTTTATTCTGGCAGTGCCAGGGTTTGTGCTGGATTAATGGTGGTATGGTTCCCAGGGATGTAGGAGATAACTTGACCGTTGGTGACTGGTTAGTCGTCAGTCGTATGTATTTCAAACTCGGTTACCCATAAAAGTTGAAGTGACTTGATGTCGATGTGCAGCCAATCATACATAGCCCTATTGTCCTTACTTCGTTTGAACATGATACAACCCCGGGGACCACTGAAAAACACTTTATGGCAACACTGAAAGTACACACATACTACACTTCATAAAGCACTGAACATTGAAACACATGCCATTAGGAAATCCTTGGTATCCAAGGTGTAATGGTGGCTTTGTCCGTCGTCGTCTTGCTTTGATTAGAAACACTTGTAAAGTCATATCACTTCCATGGTTGGGACTCTTTTATTGAGCCGTAATCTGGCTTAGTACATCCTTTTGACTGCTTCTCTTGAAGGAAGGAAGGGAAGAAACTATTCATAAATTAGTAGGTGCATTTGAGTCGGCAGCTACATATATAAACGTGGATGGAGAAACATCCGTCACAGAGAAAAGTGGATGTTACACTTGAATGCAATGGCCAGAGGCGAGAAAAATGCAATGTTACCATCTCCTTGGGAGGTTCTTTTCAGCATACCTTCGCCCTCCAGCTGCAACCACTTTCGTTCCTTGTACTGTACCTCCTTTCATATTCTCTTTCTTCATCTTGTTTTCCACCCTCTCTCAACACTTGATTCATAGTGCATTTGGGAGGTTCCCCCCTTTACACCTTTCAAACCTTTTACTGTCAATTTCCATTTCAGTGCTGAATGACCTCATTGGTTCCAGTGCTTGGCCTTTGGCCTAAATTCTAGATTCAACTCAACTCGTATTCAAAAGGGAGTATTAAATTATAATGTAAAGTACCTAAGACGTATTAATCGCACGTGAGACATCTGTAATATGTGCAGTTGGTAAATAAAGGGTACATGATAATCCAATGAGAACAAGCATAGTAAATTTTTGGGTAATGTAAAGTCTTACGTTTCATTTATTTACAGTTACTATACTGATCTGAATGTAAAATTTAACATCTGTAGGTGAGGTACTGTGTCTGGAAAGGGCATATGCAGTTGGTCTTGGTAAAGGCCAGTTGACTACAAATTGCTCCACTTGTACTCGCGAGTGTGTGAATCCTCTTCCTTGTCCTGGCTGCACCCAGGTAATATGCCTCAGTTACTTTGTTTAGGGTAAATTTCATGTGTTGAAAGTACATCCAATTTCATATCCAGGTGTAGTTACCTAGGAAATGTACAATCTTTTCATTAATTTGAGTTCATGGCTTAATTATTCACTGACAGTGGTTCGAAAAATACTTAAACGTAAGCTTTGTAAATACAGTGTGTTTTATTCAATTTATATGATTAGGTTTTATGCTGCTTTTAGGAAAGCTCTATGATCAATTCAAAGTATGTTAGTCATTTTAGGTGATTGAAGTTTGTGGTGCTGTTAGGAAAGGTTCTGTAGCACTCAAAATATCTGTAAAATAAAGACTTATATATTAAAGAATTTTTAATTTATGCTTTTGACTAAGATGTGTTAAGTACTGTAATTTAGAGTTAAGTACATTCACTCAGTCCTTCCCCCCTTCCAGGTTGTGTTTTGTAGCAAATCCTGCCGTGTTAGAGGTCTTTCAGAAGACCACTGGCTTGAGTGCAAGATTTTGACCTCTGTGCTTGCCCATCATTTAGAGTCTAGGGCATGCGCCTATAAATTATTGAAAACATTTAACTGCAGTCAGATGATATCTATCTGCAATAAGCTCAAGGATGATCAACCATCACTCCCTGAGCAAGTAGGATTCGATAGCACAGGAAAGTACAGTTCGTCCTCATTTCAGTCAGTTTACCATCTTCATCAAGATTTGAGTACATATTCACTGGAAGATCTGATAGCAGAATGCTTGCATGCATTTCGGTTGGCAAAATTCATGGAGTTGAGTGGAAGATACTTCGTTGATGGTACGGGAAAACCAGTACCTGTGACTAAAGAAGATTTTCTGGAAACCTGCAAGATACTAGTCTGCAACTTTGTTAGGAGTGCAGCGAATTCCTTTGGTGTTCCTGGGCAAAAGGTTGGTTTTAATGATTCTCCCTAAATGTTCTGTAAACAATTTGGAGTTTTACCCTTGTAGTTGACTTTACCAGTTTTAAATAGCATACTAGGGAATTGCCCTCACATGTTAAATTTAATACTTTACCAATATAGATGTTTAAGTCTTGCCTCTGCAAAGTACTTGGTATTTCAGTAAACTGGCACTCGTCCTAGGTCATCCTCATGGACGAAAATTTCTTTTAAAACTTGTAGAGTGCACGATTTCAATGATATTGAAAAAAGTTCATTACCATTACGTGCTCACTAACATTTTACGTATTTCAAGAGAAACCTTCGAGAGTATCTTGAATATCACCACGTTTGAGAGTATTTTTGAAAACCACCAAAACAAAGTTTGCTAATTGTCTCAAGGACTTCAACACTATGAAGATAAAACATTGAAATATACCTTTTTAGTTTTTTAATGCTCGGGCAAAGTCTGTATTGACTGGTTTTCCAGAGTCTTAACCAATAACGTATTCTTTACTGTGATCACTACTCGGGAACCAGTAAAAACATATGATTAGATATTCTCCACAGATTCCACCTATTTGGTGACTTAAAATGTAATGTTCCATGTTAAATGTCGGTTCCATGCATCTGTTGTTGTTGTTGTTGTATGACTGTCTTCCTCTGTATAATTTCAGATGGCAGCTTTCAAACTGTACCCAACGAAAAGTCTAGTCAACCACTCGTGTTGTCCTGTTATGTCACACTCTTCCTTTGGTCGGGAGACTTTCGTTTATGCCATAAGACCAATTGTATCTGGTGAGGAGCTCACAATTTCTTATGGAGATTACTTCAACACTGAAGTGAAGAGTGTAAGAAGTGAAAAACTCCAGAGGAACTATAGATTTGTGTGCAGATGCCAAGCCTGTGAAGAGAACTGGCCAACAACCAAGTGTCTGCCTGCAATTGTGTTGCGCTGCGAGTATTGCAACAAACCACACTCCAGTGTGGATGTGCAGTGCGATGATTGTCTGCCAAGAACAAGAAGTCGGAATGCAGTCGCCAAGAAGGCGCCAAAACGGAAGCAGAATTCTCAGGTGGCTCCAGCACTCAGGGTCTTGCATCGAGTGGAGGGCAAAATAAGAACGGGAAAACCCATATCTAAAGAGGAATTCAGACGCCTTTGCGAGGCATCAGAGGTGGCCTTTAAACATTCTGCAATGCCTTCCAAATCCCTGGTGGGTTTCATGGGGTCAGTAGAGGTTTGTGCTGATGCTGGATTGATGTACACTGGGTGAAGTGACTGACTAGGCTTACCTTGATACCACACTTATGGTTAAGTGCTTCCTCCCACCTTTTATTTTTATAAGTGTCATGCTTTTCTTAAGAACCCCTGGCCAAGCAGTTTTTTTTTTTATGGGGTTTGTTTGAACTGGTCATCCAGATTGTTAAAAAATAATTAGTGGGTATTTTGTTTGGTTGAAAAAACAAGTATCGGGTAATTTTTTTTTTTTTTTTTTTTTTTTTTTTTTTTTGAACTCTTGGCTCAGCTGTTTTTACAAATAAGTATTAGGTTTTTTATTTCAACTTTTGATAAGCAGTTTACTCAGTAAAGTTTTAAACTGAGCAAAGCAGGTTTCCTATTCACGTGTATTATCAAGTAGCAGGTATTTCAATCTCTCTCTCTCTCTCTCTCTCTCTCTCTCTCTCTCTCTCTCTCTCTCTCTCTCTCTCTCTGTCTCTCTCTCTCTCTCTGTGATTTTTGTAAGAAATAATAGAACTGAGATCAAAGCTATTGAAAATGTAAAGGATTATATAATTGGTGCTCACTTGATTATATAACGATGAGGAATTTTATATATATATATATATATATATATATATATATATATATATATATATATATATATATATATCTATATATATTATATATATATATATATATATATATATATATATATAATATATACATATATATAATATATCTATATATATATATATACACACACAACACACACACACACACACACACACACACACACACACACACACACACACACACACACACACACACACAATTAGTATTCCACTTGTATCCCAAACTTCTGTATTGTTTTTGAGTAACAACATTGTCAGCATTGCAAAAACAACCGGGGAAAAGTAAAGAAATATTTTCCTGAAATGTATGTATACCAGTACCTGGTTATTTTATGTAAAATGAAATTCTATACGAAACTATAAGGTGAAGCATATGTTTTACTACTATTCCAATGCATTTTTGTTAGTGATTATAAGGTACACACAGTATGAGATGTAAAAAGCTTACATTAACTCCCACGTGATTGTGGGAATCGGCCTAAATAAGAATTTTTTATGTTAAATGTATGTACATGCTTCTGCTAAATAAAGTGGAATTGAAAGGACTAAAGTGTTAATGAACTTGGAACATGTATATATGTAACGTGTTAAAATAAATAGACAGTTTACAGAGAGGAGAACAGTGGAAAGAGAGCTGTTTTCAACAAAACCGCAATTCATCCTCTTAGACACACAAACAATTTAGGAGTTTCTGAAGAAAAATGTACAAAATCTTACATACCGGGAAGAAAAGAATGTTAAAAGACCAGCAAGAACCCTTAATATTCAAAGTAAATGTATTCATTAAGTAAATAAACAAAAATAAAATTTGTTTAGTATCGGTTTATTGTCAGCATGAGAAGATTTCATTTGTAATTGAAGTTTGTATGCACTGTACTTCAGAAGGCTTCATGTTGTGTTTTGCAACCGCTTAACCACACTAGTCTGAAATGTAGGAGCAATGTAGCGCAAACTTTGTGTAATGCACACATGAAGTTGCAGATATAAATTCACTGCACTCTATGGCCATAATCATTCCTATGGCTATAAGGAATTTTATTCTACACTATATATATGTAGTAGAATTTTGTTTAGTGGAACAACTATTGAAGGTTTACTTTCTTCGTCCACAGGAATTTATAAAGTTCTATGTATCAAATCTATTGTGGTGGAATTTCTACAGTCCAGTGGGCATGGATGGTACATGCTGGATAAGGTTCAGTGATCTTATTTAACCTGAAATCAACCCTCTCATTCTTCCCTCTGTTTGGAACCAGGAAAAGACCATGGAGAGGTTATTGGTTCAATTATCCCTTGCCTCTTCATTTTTTGAACTTCTTCAGTAATCTTAGGGGAGTGTGCTACTCTTTTATAAGTTCGTATATAAATTGGCTCAGTTTTCTGTGGAATGTATATTCAATGTGATATGTCTTCAGTAACGACCATTGATTCTGCCAAGTTGGGCTCTAGCACAGTTTTCTGTGATAATCTTTAAGTGAATCCATATCCTAGCCTCTTCCCAGATGTGTAGTAAGATGAATTCATATTGTTTATTGAGTTTTGCCACTTTTTTTTTCCTTCTCTGTGACTTGAATAAGGGAAGTGTATTCCTCTGTTAAACCTATTTCTCTACCTTATGGTAACTTAACCTTCCGTTCTGTTATAACCTGTAAAACTAGTTTACCCTGTCTTACCTCATTTAGGCTAGAAAAATAATGTATTCCATTTGCGTGTGATCCTTCTGTTAGTGCAAGAATGTCCTTTCCTTCATAAATTGGAGTTTGCATTTAATCCAAATTTTTACTCTTAAGTCTTAGGTCTCGGTTTAATTTCAAATAAGAGGATCCTTGTCAACAAGGAGTTTCCCGATTAGTTTTCTTCAGATTGTTTTACTCGGTGGTATTCTAGAAGTCTTGTGTTTCCTTCTGATCACTATAGTCGATTCATTTAAGGTAGATTCTTGCGCCTACGAGACGTTTGTTTGGCGGTCTCTGATTGGCTGGTAGCGGGAGGCAGACTGCTCGCTCAGTGGGTCATATTTTCGTTTGTAGCTTAGAAAAACTAGCAATATGGTTTCACCATTTCTTCATTTATCTCACGTTTTACAAAAGATAGGAAAGTTTGTCATACCAAAGGGATTCGGTATTAAAGTGTACAATTAAATAATCTTTTCCTGAAATCAATAAGTTAAAATACAAAGGAATTACAACGAGTAGAAGTGAAGGGAGAAACATTTCATTCTTATACCTGTTTTTTATTCATCATCGGTAGGTTTTGCATTTACACGAGATCAAGATAAAATAAAATCTTGTGTATTAAACAAAATCACCCTGAATACGCTGGTGCTTTCAGATTGTAGATGCGTGTAATATGTAAAGAGAAAATGAAGAATATGTCTTATTATGTTGCATTCGTGCTTGACTTGGTTTGACAATAGTGCCGACTGCCGAGACACATCGTTGGGTCTGGTCCTCTCAGCTAGAGCCGTTGGCGTGTTGGCAGTTGCCAATTGGCGATATGAGAAGTTGCAGTTTCGAGACTATGTATTTACCGAATTAATTATGATCATTACATTTTCTATATAAATAAATGCATAGAATTCCCATTATGACTTTCGAACATTTTTACTCAAATATCATATATGTCCGTATTTCTGGACATCTGAATAAAAAAAAATAAATAATCAGATGGATGCATCTGGTATCGTTGAGGTGTAGGCTGGCCCGCGGGCGGGAAATTCAGTCCAGGAATGAATTTGAAATCTACGGACCTACTTCGCACTCTTCAGCTCATCCTTAGTTTTAATGAGGTTGGTTTCAACATATTGTTTCTAATTTTCTTATATAAATATATTTTCAAACGAAAGAGATATCAGAGACTTAATTGAGTGATATGAAATAATAATCTCAGTGGAGCAATAAACAGCAACGAACTAAGCAAGATTTTTTTTTCTTTTCAAGCAGATGTCTCGAGATGACAGCACCATTCGTCGCATCGTTTCCAGATTTGCAAGTCAAGCTCGCAACATTATAATGAATGTTCATCGTTACTTCAGCTCACAGTGGGGAGCAGACTCAAGAAATGAAGTATTTGAGAAGACCGCCAAAGCTACAGGAGTGCCAACCAACACAGTGAAAAAAATCAAGCGACAGTCATCTGAGTGTGTTAACGTCCCCTTCGCTTCACCTGTATATCCCAGGAAGAGGATACGAGTGAAGGACAAGGTGGATAGTTTTTGAAAATGAGTGTATTCGAAAGGAGATTTTGTCTTTTTACGAGAGAGGAGAGCTCCCCAACGTTAGATGCCCTACTGGAAAAAGTGAAGGAAGACCCCGGTAAAGTTTAATGGTGGAAGAACAACGTTATGGAAAATTGTGAGAAGGCTTGGATTTCCGGTACAAAAAGTGACGGGTGGAAGAGCAATTTTAATGGAACGTGATGATTTAGTGGCAGCGAGAACTGAATAATCTACGGTTAATTGAAAAGAATAGGAATTGTAGTCCAACTGAACGTAAAACTAAAGTATTCCTGGATGAAACTTGGATAAACCAAAATGAATGTGTACGTCAGTGTTGGACAACGGGTGAAGGCGAAATAGGACCCAAACTTAAGACTGGAAAGGGGTCAAGATTTATTGTGGTGCACGCGGGGAGTGAGAAGGGGTTTTGTCAAAGATGCGCTATTGTTGTTTAGGTCAAAAAATGGTGCCAAAGGGGGCTACCATGATTCCATGGACCATGAAAGGTTTTTAAAGTGGTTTAAGGAACAACTATTGCCTAATATAGAAGACAGATCTCTAATCATAATGGACAATGCTCCCTACCATAGCAAAATAGAAAATAAAGTGCCAACAACCAGCAATAGAAAAAGTGAAGTCATAGAGTGGCTTTCTTCTAATAACGTCACCCACGACCCATCAGCAACAAAGCCAAAATTGCTGCAGATTGCCAAGTGTCACAAAGAAAAACAGAGGTATGTGATAGATGAGATAGCCCGTGCAAATGGTCATGATGTGCTCAGACTGCCACAATATTATTGTCAGTTTAACCCCATAGAACTTATATGGGCTCAAATAAAGGGGGATATCAGAAAAAATAACTCTAATGCAAATCAATCTTTGAAAACTGTTGAGCAGCTTACGAGACTGGCGATAGGCAAAGTTACAACAGAAGACTGGAAGAAATGTTTTCACCACGTTAAGAAATTAGAAGATGATTATAGAGGAAAGATGTTGCTAGAGAGCATATGTTTGAAAGTTTTGTTATTGACATTGGAGATGACGAAACTGACAGTGATGATATTGATATTAGGGAGGATGACACTGACAGTGATGATATATATCAATGATTTTCCATTATTTGTTTTTAAAAAGTTGAAGACCTAACAGTGTTTCTATAGTTTTCCATTTTTTTGATAGGGAATTTCATAACTACAGTATATCCATATGAATTTCCTTTTTTTTAATATTTAATGGCATAACAATGTACATATCTGTTTATAAATTCTTTTTACTTGGTTTTAATAGAAAGGGGATATCAATGTATCTCTATAATTTCCCATTCTTTTTGTTTCAATAGGTAATGACATGACTATGTATATATGTATGATTTTCCTTTATTTATTATTTAAATAATGATGACGTAAGAAAATTTGTAAGATTTTAATTTCTTTTTGTTCATATCGATAGCCTAATGACATACCTAATGTAAGCCTACTGTGTATAACTTTCTTTTGTGTTTATGACATGATTATATCTGCATGAATTTCCATTCTTTTTGTTTAAAAAGATGAAGATATAACAGTCTTCTGATTAGTTCATTATCCCCACATGTACTATGTATATACAATTATGCAGGGCTGTGGGAACTGTTACGGGAGCTATTCTAACTCAGGTATGAATTAAGTGATTCAAGAATAATTAACTACCATAGGAGAAAACTAAGCAAATTTTTCCTAAACATTGTTGTAGACATGTTGTCAAGTGTAACATGTATATAAAGGAGATAAACATTCTGGTGTAAGAAGTAACCTCCAAGCAATTCTGAAAAAGACAGTATATTATATTCGTTACATCGTCAACAAATTTTATGGTAAGAAATAAACATTTGTAACCTTTTGTTTATTAAGTGAACATATGAAAAACCATAAGCTTTTGATGTTATTGGCCAGAGAAACAAGTTCTGTTATTTATCAGTGAGCCTCATAAAGCATGTACACCCAGATGCATCCATCTGATTATTTACTTTTCTTTTATCAGATATGTCCAGAAATACGGACATATATAATATTTGAGTAAAAATGTTCGAAAGTCATAATGGGAATTCTATGCATTTATTTACCAACACGCCAACGGCTCTAGCTGAGAGGCGTCTCTCGGCACTACTGTCAAACCGAGTCAAGTACGGATGCAACATAATAAGACATATTCTTCATTTTACTCCTTTACATATTACACGCATTTAAAATCTGAAAGCACCAGCGTATTCAGGGTGATTTTATTGTTTTAAAACACAAGATTTCATTTTATCTTGGATCTCATGAATTGATGCAAAAAATCCGATGATGAATAAAAACAGGTATAAAGAATGAAATGTTTCTCCCTTCACTTCTACTCGTTGTAATTCCTTTGTATTTTAACTTATTGATTTCAGGAAAAGATTAATTAATTGTACATTTAATACTGAATCCGATGGTATGATCAAAACTTTCCTATCTTTTGTAAAACGTGAGATAAATGAATAAATGTAAACATTTTGCTAGTTTTCTAAGCTACAAACGAAATATGACCACTGAAGCGAGCAGTCTGCCTCCCGCTACCAGCCAATCAGAGGCCGCCAAACAAACGTCTCGTAGGCGGAAGAATCTACCTTAAATGAATCGACTATAGTTGCTCTTTAGGTAAATCAATTGTGATTCCTTGTCTAGCCATAGTTAGGTAGCCAGTTGATAAACGTTCAGATGCAAAATTTATTCCTCTTGCTGCTAGAACTTTTCCTAAAGCTCATTATTGTTTCAAGGACTTTTCGATACGTACGGCCTACTGCAACGTGTTTGATGAGGTCACTGGGTGAGGTCAAGCTTTCTTATAGACCCTATACTCTGCAACACTGACTTTATTGTTAATTTCCCTCGCTCTGCTAACCACTGACCTCTATTGATTAATTTCCCTCGCTTCTGCCCTTTGCCCTGTGCTCAGTACAGTACGAAAAAAAAAAAAAATACATAATTGCTACCGTCTGTTGATTGGAGTCTTCAAGCTCAATATCGCCTGTATTGTATTTCCGTTCTATCAACTATTTTCTGTATGCCTTTATTCATATATTAAGAAATTTACTCGATTGCCGACATCGATTCTATTTATAGTCTCGGCCAACTACATTTCTGGCTAATCGAGTTTTTGCCTCTTGGCACAAGGACAAGTATAGTTATTCTGTACATTAGTGATTCTTGATACTCTTGTAAATTACGGCATGGGGTGTAATACACCAGCAAATTCCCACGATTTTGTTACAGAGTTGTCGCCCAAAAGTGTCACTGAACTGTCTATAAATCCCATACTAGAGACTGATGCTATATGGATGGGTATACTTTTTTTTTTTCCTGTCCACCCTCCTGTGGTGCTCTCGCATGGTAACACTGCGTACATTTGCAACTGAAAAGTGTTTTAATAATTTACTGTATGCGATTTACACCGTTAATATTCGAAATAGGATATTATTGTTGAGTGAAAGCTACCTTTTCGGAGTGGCGAATAGAACAGCCAGACGCAAGTTCCATTAAACATATGCTAAACCAACTTGCGTCATATCGTATCGGGCTAAAGCCTACTTTATAAAAAATAAAACTATACTGATAATGAAGTAACACGTAGCTTAGTGTGTGTGTGTGAGAGAGAGAGAGAACGACGAAGCAAGGCTTCATTAATTTTAGCTCTCTCATCTGTTTATCCCCCCTGAAGATATGCGGCTGTCGGCATCAGCTAACCAATGGTTCACTGTATATGATTCTAGCCTACTTTCGTCTGGATGGGAATCTTCAACTTGTCCACAGAAGCGTGTGGCTTGTGTTATTACAGCTGCCCGATTCATTCTTCTATTTCGGAACGTGTTAGTACTATTAGTAATATTATTATTAGTGTTATTGGCACTGTTGTGGTTATCGTTAGTTATGTTATTAAGGTTAGTTCCCTGAATCACCAAGGTTTGAGAAATTGGGACTGGGATTCGACTGCGTCTGTCTGGTGCTGGTCTTGAATTGTATGAGCTATCTCTGACAGTGTCGAGTAATTCGTTAAAGGCTTATGCATTTCCCCCCCAAAATTATTCACATATGCTACTCATCATTACACAACAGCATAAAAAAAAATCATATGTGAAATTGGGCACAAATGTATCACGAAAAATTATTCAAATAAAATTATACACAGCATAATATTCAAAAAAAATTATATGTATTGTTCACTATGCACAACAGTACCTAAAAAAAAATTCTCATGCACTGTTAGTTCAAAGATATAATAGTATATAAAAAAAATTCATTAATTTGGTTTCAAAGTGCACAACCTGTTAAAAAAATTTATTCAAATAAATGAGACGCAAATACATAAGTATTCAAAATTATATATCACCAACAGTGCAAAAAAAAAAAAAGCTAAGACTTCCAGCTATTAAACAAAAAAAAAAAAAAATTATAAAAATCTTTATACCCTTGAGAGAGAATTAAAAACAAAAAAGTTTTATATTTTCTAAGGGAAATAATACACAATCTTTTCACACACTATAGAGAGAGAATAAAAAAATTCAGCTTCACAACTTATGTATGTTTTTGTTGTTCTTTTTACTTTGATTTCGATATCACTTCCCTCGTTGTCGGCACTCGAATTTACCTGTTGTGTTTCAAAATCAATCTTGACTGACGCTCCTTTTTGATTTTTTCGGCAAAGATTCTTCCTTGTCGAAAATTCGTCAGTAATGTTGATTTTTTAAGGGGGCCGGCCGGCTTAATGGGGATGTTTTTCGTTCAATTGCAATGCACTCATCCGTTTTTAACAGATTATTTATAGAAATCTGTTTGAGTTCTTGTCGGCTGCTGCAGTTCAACTTCTCGGCTCGATGATGTTTTGTCTTTGTCGGGCACTTGTTATGCATTCGTTTCTAACACGCTACGCCTCGTTTCTTTTCTTCGAGGGGAAAAAATTGCTCTCGTTGTTTAAAGTTTATGATTACACTTAATTTCCTTGACGTCTTCAAGCAGGATTTTATCGATCACTATTATTCTTCGCCGTCGTTATTAATTCTAAGTTCTATTTGTCGATTAGTATCACTGTTGTAACTCGAAATGTCTATTTATTTAACTATATTCACTACACGTTCGTTACATCTGGATTCCACAATTGCTGGCACCAGAAATGGTAGAGACTGTAGTGTTCGTGTTTAACATCTCTTACCTGCTTCTCTCTTCTAGATGTACTACGATCTGGCTATATGTTTAAGTCTTTATTCTACTTCTTAATTGGTAGTTCTGGATTAGTAATAATAGTCTCTCAGGAGTTTCTTTACTATTGCAAAGAATACAAGTTACAGTTACACAAATTACAACTTAAGAACCTGGCAAAAGTCTTGCTTCTTTACTGTATGACGGCGGCTGGTCTTCTCTTCTCTCTTTTAAGATTTCATCGAGACGGTGTTATGGCTGTTGCCGCTCACCCATTTCGCCAGCGTCCGGTGCCTAAGAGGTTTTTACGTCTATGGTTGTAGACTAAATTTGACTCACACACTACCTCTCTCTCTCTCTCGCTTATATATTCAATTTTGGAATAGATTTATGTTAAATGTGTATAAAATCATATCTTAATGCACATTAATGAGTCAGGACCACAGCATTTAAAATATTTATCATAAAAAATGCTATCGTTTGTAACTGGCAATACCTCGCAATTATAAAGAATATTATCTAGGATTTAAAGCCTTCTGGGTCGAATTATTATTCATATCAATTGTTATTTCAAGCTCGGAAAACTTTATGACTCATGTCGTATATCGAACGTGAAGGTACCGTACTAATGGAACTTCACTGGGAACATTTTCCAAACCGTGCAAAGCCACCTACACAGACAGTAAAATATACATTATTATACACCATTATACAGAATCTATAGAGACAATGTTATATTTTAATACTGCAGTGAAGCTGTTTTTAGAAAATGCCCATTAAAAGAGTTGAAAGACAAAATTCGGAAAAAAATGCGTTTTCAGGGTTTTAACATCAACCTTTGTCTAATCATAGGTACTATAATAATATCACAAACAAAGTATACATTATTATATATCATCAGAAAAGTAATTTAATCTACTTTAATTTCGTATATAATAATATTTTTGATAAAATGCATTTTTTAGAAGTGTAACGCGAAAATGAAACAAAAACGCGATTTTGGGGGTTTTGCCCCCCCTAAACATTTTGATAGGGGTCCTGGGCGTTTTTTTTTTTTTTTTTTATTCTTCTTTTTTGGTAATACTAGGGAATAATGTGGTAAGAAATTTGATCCCGGTTCCGCTCTTTAATTTGGAACCCTTTTCGAACCATACCACCTTCATAAATTGAGTAAGATATATGTTATTGTACCCCATTATATAAAAAGAATTTAATTTTAATAGTACAACGAAAATGTTTTCAGAAAATACCCATAAAAAAGTTAAAAGACAAAATTTGGAAAAAACTTTATTTTCAAGGTTTTAACATCAACATTTGTTGAATCATAGGTACTATACGAACAAAGAAAAGCAAACATCATTATATATCATTAGAAATGTCATTTACTTTACTTTAATTTCCTATATAATAATGTCCTAGATAAAATGCATAGTTTAGGAGTATAACGCGAAAGTCTAAAAACATCATGATATCGGGGGTGTTTGCCCCAACCCCCTTAAAAATTTGCTTAGTGGCCCTTCTTTTTTTCTTTCTTTCTTTTGCAAATAGTACTAGGGACCTATCAGAACCCTTGATTGTAGGAATTTATTTTCCTTTGGTTTAAATTTTTTCCGGTTCGGCAATCATTTTGAAATGCTTAAATTTCAATTCTCGTTAATATATAGTAACCCAAAATGTTGTTCTTCGCGTTCATTAAAACGAATTTGATTGTAAAAAGCTTCAAAGACAAAGTATTTGATGGAAATACTCTCCCTAATTTTTTTCTTATCTTTTCTGCACTGAATAAAGGTATCAAATAGTTTAGTTCTAAACAAAACACAAACATGGTTAAACGCATCACTCATGTTAAATATTCTTGAATATAATAATACTCTAAACATTTATAAATGAAAATTATAAATAATGATTGGATGAGAAAGCAAAAAATAATTTTGACTAAAAAAAATGCTGGGACTACTGGTTGCTCTCTGACCCAGAATAAGACTCCAAAAAGGACCTATACAAGCCTAGTCCTTGAAGAACACTTGGCCCACTACACCAGACGGATGTTGGGGGGCAACCAGTAGCCGGGGGACTACTGGTTGCTCTCTGGCCCAAAGCAGACTATCACTGATGGTCTCACCTGCAGTCTTCAAAGAATTAGTTGCTGTCTCGGGTCTGATAACGTAGTCAGTCACGTTTTCTTTCTCAGACTTCTTCAGAGATGTCAACTCCGTGTTTACTGCAGCCTAAAATTTATTCCTTAAAACTTGTATAGCCTTCTTCCCGTCGTCTTTAGCATCTCTTATAATTAAAGATAGGCTACGATCATCCAAAAGTTGCACAATCTGGGTATACACTTTGGCATTATCTTCGGCACTTGGGGAGCCGGAACCAGTAACCACTTCAAGTAACTTCTGCAATCGTAGATGGCCAAAGAACTTCACTTCCCATAATCCATATTTTGCCTTATCGTCGAAATAGTCTGCTACAGCCTGGGCCCATAACCTGTTGAGACGAAGATTGCGTGACGGCAGAAAAAATGGGCAATATATGGGAGGTTGCTTGAGTAAAAAGCCGATAATAACTTTACAGGCTACAACACCATTTTACTGCTTACTCTTCACGGAACAACAACAGTAGTTACAACTTTCACCAACAGAGGTACCAGCGGCAAATCACAGACAATGTAATAAAAATAAATGGTAAACTTAAATAGAATCATTCATCTTGAGTTTATTACTCAACAAGTACTATAAAACCCAAAAATCTATAAAAACAGTAAGGGGTGACCTTGTTGGGAACCGGGGTTTTTGGTGGGGGAGAACACAAGAAATGGTAAATGTCCTTAAAACGATAAGGGGGATGTATTGGGAAACCGGGGTTTTTTGGGTGGGGTGAATACAAAGACGATGACAATGAACACTAAGAAAATCACGAAAACTTAAAAGAAGGTTTGCTTCAGGAAGATAGGTAAAAATAATGAAATAATATCAATGTATATTAAAATTTAATACATTAATAAATACATACATAAATAAAATAAATAAATAAAGTAAATGAATAAATAAAAATAAATAAATTCATAAACAAATAAATAGAATTAATAAAAATTAATAAAAAGTAAATAAATAAATAGATAAAGAAAGAAAGAAATAAAAGAAAATAAAAATAATGGATATTATTAATTAAAAATAAAAACAAATGAATATAAATATATAAATAAAGAAAATAAATAAATAACTAAAAATAAATGAGGATATAAATAAATAAAACTAAATAGATAAAATAAGATAACAACATAAATAGAATTAAATAAATAATTAAAATGAATAAATAATAATCATTTATTAAATAAATAAATGAATAAATAAAAAATTGATTAACTAAATAAAAAGAAAAAATGATAAATATAAAAAATTGAAAAATAAGATCATGGATAAAAATAAAATAAATTAAGTAATAAATAAACATATATATATATATATATATATATAGATATATATATATATATATATATATTATATATATAAAGAAAAATAAATAAATAACTAAAAATAAAAAAATTAAATTGATCAATATATAAAAATAAAAAAAATTAATCAATATAAATTAATAAATAAGTAAAAATAGATAAATAAATAAATAAAATAAATGAATACATAAGAAAATAAAAACAAATAATTAAATAAAATTAATAAAAATAAATATACAAAAAATAGATATATAAATAAATAAATAAATAAATTTAAACTAGAATACATAAATAAATAAATAAAAATATACATACAAAATAAATAAATTTAAAAAAATTAATAAATAAACAAATATATAAAGATAGATAAATATGTAAATAAATAAAAATAAATTGAATTAAATTAATAAGGAAGGAAAATAAATGAAAAATAACATAAATAAATAAATAAAATACAAATCAATAATATAAAATATAAGAAATAAAAACAAATTAATAAAATCAGTGAAAACAAATAAATACATAAAATAAATAAATAAATTAATTTAAAACGAATAAATAAATAAATAAAACTAAATAAATAAATATAAATGTGAATAAAGTTAATAAGAAGAATAAACAAATAAAAGAAAATAAAATAAAAATGTACAGAAATGAATGAATGAATTAATTAATTAATTGATTAATTAAAAGAATATAAGAATAAATAATAAATAAATATAATAAAAAAAGAAATAAAACCAATGCTAATAACAATAATAAAGATAAAAATAAAAAATTATTAGCAAAATAAATTATACTAATAAACAGAAAACTAAGAATAATAAAAGTAAAACGAAAAGTAAAATTTAGATCAATATATAAAAGAAAAAAATAAATAAATTAAATTAAAATAATTATATATATTTATAAAAAGAAAAAAATAATAAAGATAAATAGAATTCCCATAAAAAAATTAAAAAACAAAACAATAATAAAAATAGAATAATAATATTTGAGAAAAATAGAAAATAAATAAAAATATGAATTAACAAAAAAAATAAAAATTAATGAAAATATTCTACTAAAAAATTATAAAAAATAAAAATATAATAAAAATAGTAAAATATAATAAATATAATTAACATAAGAAATATAAAAGTAAAAATAAAACTAATAAAAAATGAAATGATATTAAAAATAAATATATAATATAGATAAAAATAACAAAAACAAAGTTAACAATAAATAAGATAAAAATATTAAAAATGAAATATATGAAAATAATAAAAATATAAATAAAGCTAAAAAGAAAGAGTAATTTTATAAAAACCAAATAAAATAATCAAATAATAATAAGTATAAAATATAATGATAAAAAATAAAAATTTTTAAAAAATAATAAAATATATACAATAAAAATAAAAAACAATACTAATAACTATAATAAATAAAAATAAAAACAAAAATAAAAATGAAAAAATAATAATTAGAACAATAAAATAATAATAATAATAATAATAATAAGCAGAATCCTTGAACATGAATATATGGGGATAAGGAAAGCACCATCAGCTTCCTCAAAAATACAATGGGCAACTGGAATACAGTATTTACAAGTCTGGGACAAGACTAGGAGAGGTCAACATTGGGAGAGGGACTCACTGCCCCCACTACTCTTCGTAGTATCCATGATTCAAATGACATAAGTACTACAGAAGATGGACCCAAGCACGACTTGGTCGAAATGCCCCCAAGAAAGCAGCTGCGGTTACTGCCATTGCAATGACAGGGAAGGACAATCCTTCAGCTCTAGTAGGCTCTCAAGCACAGAGCCTTATATTTGCTGCGCCTCCCAGAGTAGTCTACTGAAAATTCCACATGAAGTGGTAATGTTGAGAGTCCAATGTTTTTTTTGCATTTTCTAATACTATAGGATATAACAATTAAAAAACTGCCGAGTGACACTGTCCCCTTTGGGGTAAATTATCTATACCCTAAGTAAGTTTGAAGTATTTACGCGACAAAAAATCTGTTCAAGTTTATACTTCCGTGTGACATTTTTATTATTCTCTTCTTTCTAACAGATGAATAGTTTTATTGTTATTTGGAAAAATACATGGCCATAATTGAGAAGAAAATTACCAATATTCAGAAAAAAGCCTTGTGAAAAATCCATTAAAGATGTATAAATAGTTATTATTACACTGAACAAACTGTGATAGATCGTTACTACATTTTGCTAGCTATCATTTAAAATGTTTCTTAATTTTTTTCTTCTTCTTTTTCACTTCTATCATCAGTTTAGCCAAATCGGTTCAAACACTCGACTGAACTTTTACATTGACGAAACAATGTAGTACATCCTACAGATGCCTTCACGCAACTGCAATTTGCACTTCCACATATATACCCTTCAATAGCACAAGAACATTTAATAAGCTGCAGAAAATATTCTGGAGCATGTGATACTCCTTTGGGTGTGGTAACTGGCACTAGAAAAGTATGAGTAGGGTCAAATTCCCAGCCATAGTCGGTCGGGTCCATAAGGGGTGGATTGGCTTCATCAGCACATTTCCATCGGGCAGCCTGTAAGTGACACTGGTAAACATGGTATCTAAATGCGGCTGCTGTTGGAAGCAGTGTTTTTAACTGGGGAGCTCCTACAACTTTATTGGCAGAACATTTTTTATTTTTGTCATACCACATACCTAATGTCAGACATAGTGTCAGAGGCTTTTGACACTATGCCGTAGCAGTGTGATATAAATGTGTAAGTGATTACATAATGAAAATATGGAATGTTATTCCATATATATATAAAAGACTAAAACTAAAGAGGTCAACCAGATTGCTTGCAGGAATGTGATCAGACCAGAGACGATAAAGTATGTAGGCTAAGATGACGTGCCGTCACCTGTGTTCATTCATTTGTTTTGAAACATTAGTCCAAGCTCCCTGCTTGAGACAACTACCGCGACCTATAATTCAAATGGCCTACGTGATTAGTAATGTGTCTCATTTTGTATGTATGTTCATATGTTCGAGCTACTGTCTGCTTCCTTTATGACTTGTAACCGAGATGGTAGTGGGAACAGAATAGAATTACCCATCATCATTGACAGAAGCGATCAAGCCATCGTCATTAGAAGACCTGTACAATCCTACCTGATCTTCACCATGTAATCTCAGAGAATATAAGTATTTTTATACTTCGTGTTTTCTACTAAGAACTTCACATCAGAAAGAAATCATCATGAGTTTAACACATCGTTGTCATAACCAAAGAAGATAATACCGACTTCGTAAGTGATCTACAAACCCCAAGACACTCCAATGAATATGGAAGTGCAATACCAACCGACTTAGCGTAAGATTATCGCAAGTCTAACATTACCTCATAGGGCGCCTTATTATACAAGGCAACAGCCCTAATAAATGTAGTTGCTTATTGTATTACATCCGACAAGTTTGCATTCAAGTATCACCAAGTCCAGCAATCTGGTAACCTTACCTTAAAACATTTACAGCAGACGCCCTCCAAATTCGATGTCATTGTGATGTTATGTCAGCATCAAATAAAGCATGTGCTGCTAAAATGTTTGAAACTATGGGGTGAAGTTTTTTAACTGTAGCTTTCATTTTGATTTGACTACGTCCCCCAGAAGTAGCCTTCATTTACAATAGTGGAAGCAATAGTTTTTACAGCTGTTTGAACATCATCATTCTCTTCATCTCTTGACAGCTTTATGGGATGACTTGCAGATGATTTATGAATAATAATACTAGCGTTTTCTAAAATATTCATAATGGTATTCATAAACTGACGACGCTTGAGCTTTCCACCATGGGCAATATAAACTTGATGAAGATTAACTGAATTCCATATCTGAGAATAGTCTTTTTTCATTTCAGTTATGCAAGCATGTAGTGCAGGAGTATTATCCATGTCAGTCATATCTGAAGAAGAGCTATCTGTTTTATAGTGTTTTGGTTTTTTGTTCGCCCTTTTCTCTGTTATGAAGTTGTTGAGTCTAGGCGGGTGCCCAGTCTAAGAGATATGGTTCATTACACTTCGACGAATTTCCCTTTTCTTCGTCCTTCGAGTTATTGAACTCTGTAATTCTTTTCTTCAATTGTAGAATGTTTGTGCCTTCGAAATTTTGTTGTTTGTTGGTTCCGTTGTTATAGCGCTAATCACTATGCGCTCCGCTTTTCAGCGATAAGTCAATTAATATGTCTGTCGGAAGGTATAAAATTTCTCCGCCTTTTACATCTCCACTGTGTCTGTGTGTGTACTATGTGTGTTTAGTCACTATACGCGTTGGTCTTTTGCACTTAGAATCCCATATTCGCTACCACCATTTGTATGTTACGAAGTTCTTCGATCCCTTTTATTTTTGGTTATTATTTGTTATATGTTATATGGTGGTACTCTTTATCTACACAGCGTTGAGTTTCTATCTCTATTAAGAACTTATCATATAATATATTTCTAATACTTCTCTATTCTTCCGAACTGCTGTTTCTGCATACTGGCTGATTCTTGATCTTCTCGGTTGATCTCTCAGGAGGCAAATCACGTAGAGAAAATATGTGAGTTCGGTTTCCTTTAGAATTCTGGCCAAGTTAAACACTTTTTTTTTGTTCTTAATTATTATTGTAAAACTCACAATCTCACTTTCCTATCACACGTCTTAATGACACAGGATAAACGGAGTTTAAACCGACACAAGTTATGCATCCAGAAGTGAGTAGTGAACTGATTCTTTCCATCTTCCAACTGAACTATCGACCAATTTCTGATTTCTGGCTCGCCTCTTCTTCTTCTGGAGTCCTTTTAAGACCACCCTAATTCTTCATAATTGGGTAAACTTTAACGCCTACCACTTCCGGCAACGACATCTAACAAATCATGGTGTATGATGTGAGCAGTCGTAAGCTACTTCCACCCACTTGTTATTCATTGCTCCTGAGTCAAAATTTACGTCTAACAGTTCGCATCATCGATTTTTGTTGTCTCACTCAGTCCCTTTTCTGTGTTTTACGAGTGTCGTATCGCAAACAACCTGGTTTGCGTTTCTCTTCTACTTCTCTTTCGCCTTTATCTACTAAAAACGCTACTATGAGAGTTTCCTAGCTAAGATATTTCCTACATAACTAATCTTACCAGACTTCTGCTCAACATATATACTGTGTGTTATATATATAAATATATATATATATATATATATATATATATATATATGTACATACATATATATATATATATATATATATATATATATATACATATATATATATATATATATATATATATATATATTATATATATATATATATATATATATATATATATATATATATATATATATATATATATATATATATATATATATATATATGTATATATATATATATATACATATATATATATATATATATATATATATATATATATAGTATATATATATATATATATACATATATATATATATATATATATATATATATATATATATATATATATATGTATGTACATATATATATATATATAGTATATATATATATATATATATATATATATATATATATATATATATATATATATATATATATATATATATATATATATATATACACACACCACAAAGTATATATGTTGAGCAGAAGTCTGGTAAGATTAGTTAGTAGGAAATATCTTAGCTAGGAAACTCTCATAGTAGCGTTTTTAGTAGATAAAGGCGAAAGATAAGTAGAAGAGAAACGCAAACCAGGTTGTTTGCGATACGACACTCGTAAAACGCAGAAAAGGGACTGAGTGAGACAACAAAAATCGATGATGCGAACTGTTAGACGTAAATTTTTGACTCATAGTAGCGTTCATATATATATATATATATATATATATATATATATATATATATATATATATATATATATATATATATATGAGTACATATATATATCATATATATATATATATATATATAATATATATATCATATATATATATATATATATATATACTACTATATATATATACATATATATATATACTATATATATATATATATATATATATATATATATATATATTATGTATATATATATTATATATATATATTATATATAATATATATAATATATATATATATATATATATATATATTATTGCTGAAATTGAAACAGATTTATCTTTAAATTAAAAAAAAAAAATTCTTACGTCATTCTTTGGCGTATTTTTTGGCTTGATTTGCTCTTTAAGTATCTCCAATAACAGGAATGATAATATGGTTAATCAATGACATTGATTTTATTCAGACGTTATTTATTGCTGACATTTTAAACAAAAATTAGTCTCTAATTTTTAAGGACAACTGT
>NC_087200.1:184736312-184828557 GCF_015104395.2 Macrobrachium nipponense | reverse complement strand
AGCGCACGTGCTCTATTTCTTCACACTCACTGAAAGTGTAAGGTGTAATCCCTTTTCTTTAGACCTAGTTGGCTTTAAATTAGCCGAACGACCATTATTTGCTATTCAGTAAGAAAAAATATATCTCACCACCACTCGCTTGAAAATACTGTCGAGTAGGTAACTATGAAAAAAAATATATTGTTCAGGTGATATTTATTATATAATAATAATATTTACGACTATGCCTACAACTCAGAACACACTTCCCGCAATGGTGTGTTCCTTTAAACATGTGATAACTAATTAGACAAACAAAAAGAAGTATGAATATAAATATTTACGCAATTTTATGAAAAACGCCTGCCTTAACTTTGTACTATCACACGTCAAAGTGCTTCCAGGAAGGGCAAGATGGCGGACACTTTTGTCGGCACAGATGAAAAGTCCACACCTTAGTCGTTTGTTTTGTTTTTTTAGCGCATTGGTCATTTCTAATAGTTTCTGAAAGACTAATTTGTTTGTGGGAAAGACTTTGCAAATATCCAATATGTTGTGCGTGAACTCGCTGTAATGTCTCTGGTGTCGAAAATACTGTTTTAGAACGTCGTACCTAGAAATGAACAGACTGACAACGATGTATAATATATCATATGAGGTGAGGTATTTTAGATGTGACTTAGCCTAGGAATTCTCTGACGAATTTAATAGGAAAAGGATAATGTATATGGGTGTGTGTGTGTGAGTGTGTGTGTGTAGGATCTGGAGACAACGATTATTCGGAAAAAAAGGGCTTATGAATGTGAAATAGGCCTACCGTTTTTCATATAGTTTTTGTTGTGATATCGACGAATCTTTTATTAATTTTCGCCGGAAATGATTGATTAGGCCCATACATCCTCATCACCTCTTTTTATTTGACAATATATTATGGACAGAAGTATGATATCGTAGTCTTAAGGTCAAAGTAGGTTGGATGAGAGGCCAGAAGTCCATACTTCCCCTTTTTAGACAGCAACAAAGAGGATAATCAGTATTCAAGATAGGCTTTGTGAGCAGCAAATGTTGATTTTTCTATGATTTATGGTAACCTATCCCAATTGAGGTTCGGGGGGTCGGGCGGAGAAGTTCCCCGATGGCGAATTCCCTTTGGTCAGGTTTGTTTGTTTGTTTGTTTGTATTGTGCTTTTACGTTGCATGGAACCAGTGGTTATTCAGCAACGGGACCAACGGCTTTACGTGACTTCCGAACCACGTCGAGAGTGAACTTCTATCACCAGAAATACACATCTCTCACTCCTCAATGGAATGGCCGAGAATCGAACCCGCGACCACCGAGGTGGACGCTAATTCCATACTAACCACGCCGCTGAGGCGCTAGGTCAGGTGGCCAGGGTAAAGTTACGTCAAGAACATCCCAGTGTGTCACTCTGTGATTTATGGTACCCTAGGGCAGGTTAGGAGGCGTTCTTTCAAGGGGCTGCGCTACCATCCCAAATACAAATGGTTTGATTTTGTATATGATCGTTTGTTCCACCAATGTTAGCCCACAAACCATATTTTAATAAAGTCATACTTTATATTCCCAGATTTTTTAAACTTATTGATTCCAAGTCACAAGACAAGAAAACCATATCACAGCCAAATTTACTTAGACGATATCGAATTTTAAAAAAATAAATCTTAATTTGCCAACATAACGTAGATATACAAAATTATGACAAAGATCTTAATCGATTACAGGTTACTGCAAAACCGAACATGATCGCCAAGTCAGTTGACCCCAGTCATTAAAAATTTCATGTGTAATTAAAGGTGTAGTTATTATAATGCGACATTTCATAAAATTGCATTCGTCTGTTTCATGTCTAAGTATGCGGCAAAATCAGTGGAATAACAACACATTAATAGATTTACAGTAATAGCAAACAAGGGTGGTACAGCTAGACCTATAGGACTTCCACTTCCATCACTTGGTGCTATACACTTGGCTTTTTATCAAGCGTACACTCCCAGGTGCTAACACGGCGGAAGCTGTTTTGGACGCTAGCCCCTCGGGGACCAAAGTATTACATACACCCATTTCTATATTGTGATAGAAAAATTATAATGATAAACGCTATCTTCGTGCGGTCGTCTGCTTTACATTTACCGTACGATGTTTAGTACTATATAGTACCTTGGACTAGGTGACGAATAGATGAAGAGCCAAAGTAGCACACATCACTCTTTGTTGAAGCTTGGCGCCATTGTCAAGCAGAGCGAGGCGGTCCGTGTATCCTTTATGCAGTGCTTGTTTGTATACCTCCCCCCTCCTGCAAACGATATGAGAGTCGTTGTAGAAGAAGTGTAGGTCTTATCTCATACAGAGGATGCATCGTGTAACAAAGGGAAGCTGACAGACATCCTCCTCTGGAGACCCGAACCTCATTCCTAAAATAATAAGTTTGAACGATAAAACCGACGCTCGTTGAACCCCTAGCCAGGGTCACCAATGAATCGATTTCTTGTTTCCTTTAAGAAGTTCTTTAGACTGCGTAGCAATATCCATTGGCCTAACTTTCAATAAAGTTTCAAGTTTTACTCAACAGTCAGTTGAAGTTTCTTACTATAACAGAATTAGTAAATATTAATGTATATTAATCTTGAATGCATCACTAACATTGCTGCTTTCGCCTTTAGTGTTCTTTCCTATCGCTTTAAAACTCTAAGCCATTTCTGCTATATAGTAGCACTACCACGGAGATTTTGCGCAATTTATTAAATCAGCGAATTTGCGCGTATATATATATATATATATATATATATATATATATATATATATATATATATATATCATGGTGTTACTTTAGTCTCAATCAGACCCGGAAAACGTACTTCTATTATGTAGCTAGTGCAGTATTGGTATGACGCAGAATTAATCATTTTGTTGTAGGAGTTGTGTCTGCCAACCTTCTCCATAGTAGGCTATAATTGCCTCTAAGAGTTGCCAAATGCTTATAGGTTAAGGAGTCGTTCACACAGTAGGTTCGAAGCATAGCCTTGGTTGAGTTTTACGATGTTTTGGTTTCTTTTCTGCGTAGGAGGTTAGGGCCATCAGTGCGCATCATGCAGTGTACTGTAGGCATTACTTAGGGTTCTTCGCAGCGTGCCTTCGGTCCCAAGCTGCAACCCCTTTTACTCATTTTTACTGTACCTCCTTTTATATCTCTTTCTCTATCTTACTGTCCACCCTCTCCTAATAATTTATTCATAGTGTCAGCTGCGAGGTTTTCCTCCTGTTACACCTATCAATCCGTTTTACTGTCGATTTCAGTTCCAGCGCTGAATGGCCTTAGGGGTCCCAGTGTTTGGTCTTTTGCCTATATTGTATTCAATTGAGTTTTATTTGTTTATCTGGATCTTTCCGAGATAGTGCACTTATGGTGTCGTCTCTAGGACAAATATTTCTGGGGGGGGGGGGTGGGTGTCATTATCTTTTATGATAGTTATAGTTTTTGTCTATGCGATTTTATTGTTACAAAATGTGATAATATAAAAACAGACACACACACACACACACTTGGGAATACGTGTCAACTGCTGACAAATGTTTTTCATGCACATGGCGACTATGGGAACGAACGCTAATTTAATTTGAGCGTCAAAACAGCGTTTTAACAATTATATATTTCTGACTGAAGTTTTGTAGAAAGGTTTATCTGTAGCTGTTTAGGTTCTATTTTTTCGCTTTTGCTAAAACTGAGTAAAAAAATGGTTTAACGTAAGCCTACGTGGCCCAAATATATAAAAAATATATATATATATATATATAATATATATATAGATATATATATATATATATAGAGAGAGAGAGAGAGAGAGAGAGAGAGAGAGAGAGAGAGAGAGAGAGAGAGAGAGAGAGAGAGAAAACGTTTTGGTAGATCGGCCATATTACTAAGAGAGAGCAAACCGTTTCGAAACCGTTGAGCTACAGTTGTTTTGGTGCAGCGATTTCTGATCGCGTCATCGAATACCTAAAGTTCAAGGGTCTTTAGGGCCGTTGTTCGCGTCTGTTTGTTCTTACTCTCTTCAAGATGAAATGCATAGACCTATATCCATTTATATATATAATATGTATGTATAGATATATATATAATAAAAAGAGACACTGATTTACGTACTGAAAGTTTAATACGTTTGTTTGCCAAAATAAATAAAATAAATGACAGATTACGGATGTTAAAGAAACAAAGGATTAAATCAGAATTGAATTATCATCACCTATTCTCGGTTTTGTTTTCTTACGCGATGGGTGCTGAATTATGCCGCAGTTTTTTTCTTGCAACATGGTACTAATTCACTGTTCAGCTAAAACCATTTAATTGAAGATCATATTATGGGGGAGGCAGCAATCACATCCCGCCACCCCACCGAATGGAGACTTCTTTTTCTTCTTTTTAATGCTACTACCCCTGTTCATAAAAAAAAAAAAAAAAAAAAAAAAAAAAAAACAAAAAAAAAAAAAAAAAAAAAATAAGACAAACCAGAGTCCATTGGGTCACATTTGGGTGCATCCACTAAATGCACAAAAAGACATAAATTAAACTGAATATAGAATTTAGGCCAGATGCCAAGCTACTGGGACCAATGAGGTTATTCAGCGCTGAAACGGAAATTGGCAGTAAAGAGGTGTGACAGGATGAAAACCTCGCAGTTTCACTTAGGTAGAGTGGGAAGTAAGATGGAAGAAGGTATATGAAAGGAGGTACAGCAAAAGGAACGAAAGGGGTTGCAGCTAGGGGCGAAGCACGCTGCAAAGAACCTTTGGTGCATTGACTATTCTCTTTGAAGAACTGAAGTTTGATGTAAACTGCACCCCCACCCCCCACCCCAACTATTAGAACGTCACGCAACGTTCGACGAAGAACTCTTGGAACGACGTCTACAGTCTACGTGACGAGGTAGTCAAACAAGTACGGTGTTCAGGGGCTGCTATAGTTACTTGACTCAGGCAAGAAATAAATTCTGTGTGAATAATTGTCACGTATATGTAAAAGAATTTAAAAATGACAATGAAATATATTCGACCGAATCCTTAATCGTGACGATCGTAATGTAGCGTATTATAACACTAGGCTATTATTGTGCCTGAATGATTCAGCACCATTATTTACAATATAAAATTGAACTTTCATTTGATAACATTACGTACCTAGAAATTCAAGAAGTTACTTACCACTAGGGTAATTAACTTAGTACCGTTGTGATCAAGGAAAAAACTTTCAATAATCTTTCTTCGCTAGTGACCACCCCTGCCTTTTTTTTTTTCTTTCTTTCTTTCTCTATGGATCCACCTTTGCGTTTAGTACAAGCCCGTTGGGGATTTCTGTTTTAAACATAAGAATGATTATGTGATTCATACATTATAGACTTATAGACTAGGCAAAACCTACCGAGCACGTTAAAATATATAAAGATAATGACCTCCAAGAAATATTGCGAATTTGTCCTCCTTGACTTTATTACCGGCCCACCGGTTGGTTCTCAAGGCCTATGTATTTGCCGTTTTGCCTCTTACTTTCCACCATCTCTTAACAATCGAGGCCTCAATGGTGCAACTACGAGGTTTTCATCCCATTACACCTTTCAAACCTTCGGCCTTAATTCTATAGTCAATTCAATTCCATTTTTAGCTGAAGGACTGCTTGGTTTGGTTACAAATTTGATGCGCCCTTATAGAGGAAAGCAATTAAGTGTCAAGAAGATATATTTAGTTGTTTAACAACGGCCAAGCACTGGGACCTATGAGGTCATTCATCGCCGGAAAGGAAATTGGGAGTAGGTAAGTCTGAAAGGTGTAACAGGAAGAAAACCTCGCAGTTGCACTAGGAAATTATGTTAGGAGAGGGGTGGATAGCAAGATGGAAGAAAGGCAATATGAATGGAGGTACGGTAAAAGGAATAAAAGCGGTTGCAGCTATAGTAGATTCACATAACCTGTTTTTTGATGTCTAAAGCTAGTCCCTTACGACGCTCCTGATTGGCTGTTGATAACCCAATCACAAGGCAAGAAACTCTGTCTCTCTCGAGAGAGTTCACATAGGCTGGATGTATGTTCCACCTCTCCTGAAGGATACTTTTGAAAGACCTATCCCTCAGGAGAGGTGGATCATATATCCTACCATGTGAACTCTCGAGAGAGACTGAAAGCTTCCAAGCCTGTGACTGGCTTATCAACAGCCAATCAGGAGCGTCGTAAGGGACTGGCTTAGACATCAAATGCACGGTTGATGTGAAAACTATAGGAGCCGAAGACGTGCTGCAAAGAACTGACAGAACCTTATTTGGTGATTATGAGTGAAGAATGTGCTCTGAGCGGCAGCTTAGTCAAATATAGCGGGAAACCAAGAGAACTCTATAGCTACACAAGGCTATCAATCATTCCTAACCACCTTTTATTATTTTCTAAATATATATGTATCAAGTTAGCCACGTTTCTCCTTGAATATGTAAGGAAATGTTGTCAATGCGATCGTAAGTAGATACATTATGAACTTTCCGCTCAGGCCTTCAAAATTCATTCAAAGAGCAACAAATATATCTCCATGCTGATGTAACCGAATTACGCCATTTAATTCTTCTAATTGTTTGTTCCATAGCGCGCGGGTTTTCTTTTAACTAGTAAAATGTGCAATTTACATCGATTCGATATCGTCTTGATCCAAGAGTTCACGAAAAGGGAAATGTTGATAATGTTAGTGTTGTGGTACTACTATAGTCGATACATTTAAGGTAGATTCTTGCGCCTACGAAACGTTTGTTTGGCGGCCTCTGATTGGCTGGTACTAAGAAAACATGCGGTATGTTTACATTTATAGTAATTTCTATCGTAATTTGCTCGATGCACATGGATTCAAGTCGGTAAAAAGTAATTATTATTCAGTATGTGTGTGTGTGAAAGTGAGAGAGAGAGAGAGAGAGCGAGCAACCGCTGTTTTTCCCGTTAATATGGCAGTCATCAAACATGTAGACGCGATTTGCAACCTCTGACCTTTGTTTCGAAGCAAAAGCCACAGTAATGAGCCATCAGTCATGTAACGACTCGGCGGCTTTCGTCGTCTTCCCTGCAACCCAGTGCCTCCCACTAGGTTACTAGACCTAAGTTGTCAGTAACGTTTCTATATTAACTATAAAATTGTTTCAAGATAGAGTTGTAAAGAAATATATACTACAAAACTGGTGACAGGTGAAATAAAATACTTCATATTAGGGCCACTTGTCACCTAACTCCAAAGATTTTTTTTTTTTTTTGGGGGGGGGGGTTTTGGGGGGGGGGATGCAAAGGTTTCGAACTTATGTCAGCTGTTGGTAGGGGGTTGGGGTTGGGGGCGGGGATGCTGTAACACCCCGGAGAAATTTCTGGAAATTTGTGCGCATTTGGAAGCCATACAAGATTCGCCTTGGAGTTCATTTTACTGTTATTATTATTGTTTTATTTCAAACACTAGAGGGGCAAACCAAGTCCTTGTGCCAAGAGGCAACCCCGACAAATGACGTCCCTGACCGTTACTCATGATATTGTAGTCTCAACTTTATCTTTGGTTCTAATAATTCACCAAATATTTACATCGTTCCATGCTATCGCAATGCAGAATGCGGAAAAACTAGCTGGTCTTTTTAATACCGATTCCTAGTCACTTTCCCCCCAACAGTATTATAAGCAAGTGAGACAATTTCCTGATTTCGTTTTTAGCACATTGAGTTGGCGCCTTAAAGTAATACATTTGTTTCCTTGTATACCGATCAACGCTATCGTAAAATAAACAGGATACTGATATGTGCGTTGTTAAACATGACACATTTTGATAAGCACTAATACAATGGATAGCAACGATGTCGTTGTAGTACATGAGTGCAACAAGTGCAATTGCGTTGGTACGGCAGCCATACGCGTTTTACACAGGTAGCTCTGCAACGCAGGAGACTCACGTGGGTCGGGATTGCGCCTGATTTCGCGCGGTTAGCCAGTGTTGCCAAAAGCGAAGTTAAAAATCCCCTAGCCGTAAAGGAGTTTTCTCTCTCTCTCTCTCTCTCTCTCTCTCTCTCTCTCTCTCTCTCTCTCTCTCTCTGTTTCGTCCGTGAAGAGCACAGTGAGTTGTGAATATATTTCGACTTTAGGTTCATTTCAATAGGGAAATTCATGGTTCTTCAGCCAAGTAAAAATTTCATTGCCAACATGTTATGACGTCTGCAAGTTTTCCTATGTGCTACAGTGAATTGTTAATAATCATGTACCTCGGAAAAAAAACAAGATTCAAACTAAATGAATTTAGGTTACTAAAGTAAAATCAGTAGAATTGAATCTGGAATATGACAAAATTCAAACAAACAAGAGTTTGATTATTTCGTGGTGAAGGGGATTTGTTTGGTGAAGATTTGGTCATACTGCAAGGAATATCTGAAACGGAACTTGCTCTTGCTCGTCTCCTCTGCAGAGCGTGAGCTATGCTGCAACCTGCAAGCGACAGTCCGTAGGGAGCGGTTGACAGTGCTTGACAGTGCTTTCATCTGAGTCATCTTATTAATACCTTACGAGTGATTGGTCCATAGAAGATAACTTGTGGTCAGGATCATCATGCAAAAATTATTGTTTAGAGCCATAAGGATTATTACAGTAAGTAATTCACACCAGTTTCGTACGTTTAATTGCAAAGGAAGTAAGTGATTAACAAGTGTATGTGCAGGTACCGTTGCCAAGCGTAGCCTTACGTTTTAATATATTTACGTTACTATAAGGCTAATTAGCATAATTTGCATGTTATCAAATAGACCACTGGATTCAATTGTCATATTAGCCTATCTGCCGTGGTACCATTGCGCTATTATACGATATTGCATCACCTTACGAAATACATAGTTCGGATAGTATTTCTTTTATTAGGAAAAAGTCTATTTCCAAAGACATACCCGACGCGTCACTGATAACTTAGATCTACTCAAGTGGAAAATAAAACTGCAGGGAAAAACCTGTTTTATTAAGGTTTTTAACTATTGTCCGAATCATTATGAAACTGTTCATTATGGTTAGACACGAACATACTACCAACCGTGGGAACAGAGTATCATGTGTATAAAGATTCTTACTTTGTAGTATGTAAATAATCGTGAGTTCAGTGTGCTTTGTTAATGGTTACCAGATTATTATTTGTTAAATATATAAAAATAACTAATGTATAGCTTCCTTAAATCAATGCTAATACTATAGTTCACTTGAGGGTTGGTGAAATGGCACAGTGGCACTGAAGAGTGCACACTGCGGTTCGGTTGGCACGCTGGGACACACCGAAGTTTTGAGGAGATGGTGATGATGCACGTAACCTATAAATCTTACATGTGCCAATTTACTTTTTAATGCCATATAAATCTACCTCAAATGAACATAACATTGTAAATATGAGGTCAGTTATAAAAATAATGTAAATAAATAAAAAATTTCCATTGTTCCAGCTCGTGCTACTATTTACGTTACCTTAACTATTGTTTACATTATTATTACAATAATATTTTACCACCATTATTTATATATTGGTGCTGGTATTATTATTAGTACTGAACCCAATTTCACAGAGAAAAATTACCCGATGTAAACAGGTTGGCCTAAGCACTCAAACCATTTTGGTCAACGCCCTAGTGTCTGCTGTAGGATCCAAACAGTCTCTAGCATAAATGGTTCCTGCAAAATACATGTCCCTTAGCTTACAGCCACTAAGCACTAGCTAAATGTAATGTACAGTTACTAAACACTAACATTCACAATACACTCGCACTACTAAATAACTAGTACACTCAATAACTCAACACTCACAAGGCACCACAATATGCTAAACACTCAGTAAACAGTTAACATTCACTAAACACTCACTCAATCCTAAACATTCATCAAACTAAAAAATTACCAAGCATTCGCAAAACACTCACCAAACCCAAAACACTCATTAAACACTAAATACTCACCAAACCCTAAATGCTCAATTAAACCTCTGATCCCTCAATAAACCCTAAACAGCGAATGAACAACTACTCATCAATCAGTAAACACTTACACTAAACATTCCTAAAACACTAACAGTCAATCACTAAACGTTAACAGTCATAAGATATTTACTAATTACTCACAAAACATTCACATTCACTAAACCGTAAAATACTAATGCATACTCAACGTCACTAAACTATACTAGCAGTCACTAAACCCTAAACACTCATTGGCTTATGCTTATGCGCTAATCATTTGCTAAATACTAACATTCACCAAACTTTCACTAAGCACTAAATATTCACTGAATACTTACATTTTAAACATTCACTAAACCCTAAACATTCATTGAATACTTACACTCTAAATCACTAAACCCTAAACATTTACTGAATACTTACACACTATCATTCACAAGACACTAAACGTTCACTGATTCTTCCACAGTAAGCATGCACTAAAACCTTAAACTGTAAACATTCACTGACTACTTACACAATGAACATTCACTAAGCACTGCTCACTAAACCCTAGAAATATGTTAAATACTTGCTTGTTCAACATGAACAGTAATAAGATAAATCCACAATACACTAATCCCCTGTTCAAATTTGGGTTACTAACCTTTAATTTAGATGGCCACAGAGCTTTGCAGCGCCGTCCTGGTGGGAACACCACTAAAACTACATACTACTGGTATAGAGATCGCAAGTCCCAAGTCCAGGTATAACCCTATATACCCTCTTTGGTTTGAACGAAGTTTTTAGGCTTTACCCGGAAGCCAATATAAGGGTGTTCTTTAATTATATTTTAAACCGTTTATTGAACTTTTATTGGCTGATATTTTCCCCAGCCATTGTGGGTAATAAATATATTTAGATACGTTAATTTTGGTTTCCGTTTTACCTCATAAGAGGACCAATCTGTTAACTTAATCGAGCCACCATAGGCCTATGTGGCAAAGTTTCCATGGTCATACAACAAAAAATTTGCCAATTCATCAGAATACCAGCTTCCTGGTACAATTGAAAGTAAAAAAGGACAGGCAACACCAGTACAAAATTTATAACAACTGGTAAGTTTTATAAGTTTTGCAGGCCTAGTGAAACCTATTATAGCAATATGCATGTACGTACAGTCATGGTACAAAGTATTGCATCAGTTGCCCTAATGTTTCTTAGCTGCATGATGTGCTATGGTGACAGATTTCTGTTAATTGGTTACAGTTTGCCGAGAGCAAGATCCTTTTCCTACACACACACAACTGGCTTAGGCTTAGAAAATATATATATATATATATATATATATATATATATATATATCTGGCTATCTTATATTTTGTTTTATATTGTTTGTATGTTTCTTTAAATAAATGCATTTCTTCTGTAGTAAATGCGGTATAGATTTTTTTTGTGACTTCCTAACCTTTTTTTTTTTTTTTTTTTTTGTTTTGTTTTTTTTTTTTTTTTTTCAAGGTCTGAAGAGTTTTATTATAGCACTCAAAATTGTAGGCATAAATGTTGCGTATACAACTTTAAATGCAACACATATTTTTTTTATTTATTAATCAAAATATAAAAAATATGAAAACAAATGTTTGACTGGGCTAATGACCCCTTCCAGGTCTGTGAAAGGCAAAGGCGGGAAGCTTATATAATATATTTGTGTGTTATATAAATATTTTTGTTATTAGAGTTTTCATAACCGTTAATGTGTTCCTTTACTATTCAATGCGATTTCGCTTTCGTCCATATTGATGCAAAAGCCCCTTCCTCAGATGTCCTATGCTACTTTAGGTAAATGTTAACAGGATCCAGTGTAAAATTACAACCGAGGAATAGTGTTGGAAATACCGTGTAGCTTCTACAGAATGAAAATGAGGAACGGAGGCACCCGTAATATCTAGGTTTATGGTTAACTTTTAGCTGCCTTAACTGTCGGACAATGCTGTAGTTCATATATATATATATATATATATATATATATAGTATATATATATATATATATATATATATATTATTATATATATATATATATATATATATATATTATATATATATATATAAAATATAGATTAGATTAGTTTAGAATAAAGGAAGACAACAGTATAAGAAGCATGGCTTTATTTATGTGAAACAACTTCATGTATATTTACTTAAGAACAAGAAGACGAAAAAGCACTTCCCATATTTAGATAAGGTTATTTGACATAACCACAGTTTTAGCACTTCTGTTTTCCGGAAAAATACATTTGAAGGTCTAGCCAGCAACTTTTCTAGTTCATGTATCATTCTTTTAAAATAAATACAATCACTAATCTTCTTTTTAGGGCACTTAGATATACTGCAGATTGGGCATCTTTTCATATTGAAATAAGTTTTTACTTGAGTATTTCACACAAAAAAAAAAAATCGTTCCCAAGAAATTTAGTTTTTAATATTATCAACCAAATGTTAGCAAGGTTTGTTTCCTAACCTTCATTGAACTTTAACGGTCTAAAACTAGCTATATATGCCCCAAATCTTTGTTATTCCCTCAGACAATTTACGTTCCAAAGTGAAATTATTGAAAAGGAAATTGGGTTTTTTTTAAATTAAACCTCATTCCTATGATTGATAAGAAAATTGGAGGTTTCTGCAGTTGACGGGGTGAAGAATAACCAATCCGAAATTTTCAAATATTAGGACTCGTGCATCCAAATGCAAAATTACACTAACCAAACAGCCTACTTAACGACCCTTGATTCTTATGTTTATCAAGCACCTCTCTCCAGGCTTAAACACTATGTTTCTTCGTCTCCTCTCGCTCTGGCCTGTTTTGTCTGGGCATGTACGAACTGTTGTGGTCACTTACCTCTTTTTTTTTTCTTTCTTTTTTTTCCGTTCCTTGAATAGGTAGCCTTCCTCATTCACTCATGTTTTATTTTTAAGTTGTAAAATATTTAATTTTAGCTGATTGTTTGGTAAATTGTGCTTTTATCTGGTAATTTATTAGTAATTTTATCCTAAATGTTTTAATCAGTGGTTTCCCAAATTGTACACACACACACACACACACACACACACACACACACACACACACACACACACACACACACACACACACTGTTCTTTATGCATGTATGTAATGATTGTATTTGCCAAAGCAACCTCACCAGCTGCATTGTAAGCAGCAGGAAATAATGTGTTTATGATGTAATTTTTTCTGTATATGTGCATACATATGTATATGTGTTTGTTATGTAATTAATGTCTATAACATGTGATACATATGTATATATATCTGTGTGTATGTACTGTTTTGTGTACATGTTAATTTATATAGGGCATATTGTGGGTGTCACCCCCATGCTGAGTTACAGAATATTTATTGACATTTGCACATATTCCACCCATTAGCCCATGTGAACAGACTGGTAATTGTATATTTGAATTTTTTTTTTTTTTTTTTTTTTTTTTTAACTAAAGTAACGGCGAATCTAAAAATCTCTTATGTGGTATGATCCGGATATCTGGCCATGCTAACTTCTTTATTGTTATTTAGAGAGAGAGACCTTACCTTACAGACCTTACAGTTCGTTCGGGTTGAGAGACCTTACCTTACAGACCTTACAGTTCGTTCGGGTTGCCCAGGTCCCATCAGTGTGAGGAGCCTCTAATGTCTACCAGAGAGTTGCTAGTACATCTTCCGGTATATTTTGCATCTTCCAATCTTGGAGGGTCTGGGATGCAGTTTAGATATTTTGTCGAGCTTATTCTTAAACACATCTACGCTCACTCCTGATATATTCCTCAGATGAGCTGGCAACGCATTGAATAGACGCTGCATTATCGATGCTGGTGCGTAGTGGATTAATGTTCTGTGTGCTTTCCTTATTTTTCCTGGTATAGTTTTGGGCACTATTAATCTACCTCTGCTTGCTCTTTCTGATATTTTTAGTTCCATGATATTTTCTGTTATTCCTTCTTATCTGTTTCCATGCCTGAATTATCATGTAGCGTTCTCTTCTCCTTTCTAGACTATATAATTTAAAGGATTGTAGTCTTTCCCAGTAGTCTAGGTCCTTAACTTCTTCTATTCTAGCTGTAAAGGACCTTTGTACACTCTCTATTTGTGCAATATCCTTTTGATAGTGTGGGTACCATATCATATTGCAATATTCAAGTGGACTGGACTACGAACATATGTTTTATAAAGCATAATCATGTGTTCAGCTTTTCTTGTTTTGAAGTGCCGTAACAAACATTCCCATTTTTGCTTTACATTTTGCCAACAGAATGGCTATTTGATCATTGCATACATGTTCCTATTCATCATCACACCAAGGTCTTTAACTGCTTCCTTATTTGTGATTGTCTCATTATTAGGTCCCCTATATGCATATAGCTTTCCTTCTCTGTCTCCATAATTTATTGATTCAAATTTATCAGAGTTAAATACCATCCAGAGTTAAATACCATCATATTTACCTCTGCCCAATCATATACTTTGTTAAGGTCTCTTTGTAGAGCGTTCTATCTTCATCACAAGTAATTTCTCTACTTATTCATGGGTCATCAGCGAAACTACTCACTACCGAATCCTTAACATTACTGTCTATGTCTTCAATCATAATAACAAACAATATTGCAGCCAGCACCGTACCTTGTGGCACACCGGATATTACCTTGGTTCCATCCGATTTCTCATCGTTTGCAATAACTATCTGTTTTCTGTTGTGTAAAAATTCTTTTAACCATCTTCCTACTTTATCTACGATATTGTGGTTTTCTAATTTTTCTTTGCAATAATATTATGGTCTACTTTGTCAAAAGCTTTTGCAAAGTCTAGATAAACCACATCTGTTTCATTTCCGCTTTTCATATTTTTGAATATGTCTCACGGTGGACTAACAGTTGGGTTTGTGTACTTTTTCCGGGTACGAAACCGTGTTGTCCTATATTAAACAAATTATTTTTTTATTAAATGTTTCATAATATTTTTCTTCATTACCCTTTCATACACTTCATAATATGTGATGTTAGACTCACAGGCCTATAATTACTTGCCTCTAGTCTTGATCCACTTTTGAAAGTAGGGGTGATATATGCTCAATTTGTGCTCATCATAAATCTTGCCTGTATCTACACTTTGTCTTAATAATATTGCAAGTGGCTTTGCGATAGAATGAACTACTTTCTTTAACAAAATAGCAGGGACTACCATCCGGCCCTGCAGCAGCTCCATTTTTAATTTCATTAATTGCCTGCACAATATCAGCTTCATTAATTTCTATGTCAGCTAATATTCACTATTTCGTTGTCCCTTACTTCTATATCATTATCTTCATTATCTATTCTAGGGGTGAATTCTCTCTTATATCGTTCTGCCAGTATGTTGCAAATTTCCTTTTTTTCATTCGTTAATCTCCCTTCAATTCTCAGAGGGCCTATTTCTATTCTTCTTTTATTCATCTTCTTCGCATATGAGTATAATAGTTTTTTGGGTTTGTTTTTGCTTGATATTTAATAGGGTTTTTTCTTCCAAGTCCCGTTTTTCATTTTCTTTTGATTGTATAATCTTTGTTCTGCATTTTCTATCTTACTTTTTAGTTCTATAACTTTCCATGCATTTTTTTCTTTTGCAAGACCTTTTTTCCACTTTCTGATTTTCTGGAACAAGATCCTTCTGTCTCTTGGTATGCATGAATGATGTTTACTTTTCTTCTTCGGTATATATTTATCCACTATTTTCTCCAATATTTTATATAATATCTCCGTATTTACCCTTATGTCATCACTTACGAAAATGTTATCCCAATCTTTGTTTAATTCTTCATTAATTTTCTGACCCTTTTATATTTTTACTGTAGAAGTTGTATTTTCCATATCCTTCCCACTTTTTCATCTTTCTTGCTTATCTCTATTTTCACTTGCTTTGGAATGAACTGTTAATTCTATGACATTATGATCTGAAATACTCGCATTATAAACTATTATTTCTTTAACATAATTCATCTCGTTCACAAATACTAGGTCTAAAGTATTTTCCTTTCTTGTTGGCAGGTGATTTATTTGTTGAATGTTGTATTCTAGTAGCATATCTAATAGCTTTTCAAATTGCCTCTTATCTTCTGCACTACTATTACTCCTTTTTATATGTATAAGTACAACCACAGTCTCCTATTCGTTCTTTCCATTCTAACGAAAGGAAAGTTGAAGTCACCAGATAGGAGAATAGTCCAGTCCTTGTGATTTCTACATATATCATCCAATTTTTCAATTATTAAGTCAACTCTTTAGTATTAGGAGGTCTATAATTTACTATGTTCATCAATTTTTCAGATTCAAATTCTACCGCTATTAGTTCACATTCTGAGTTACTATATTTCTCATATATTTTTCCTTGTTTTTTGTCTTTCCCATATATTGCGGTTCCCCCTTGATTCCTATTTTTTCTATCTGATCTATAAGTTTGGAACCCTATTATTTGATCATCATTCCCAGTCTCTTGGGAATACCAGGTTTCACTTATATTCATTATATCTATTTTCTTTTCATTTTGGGTTAGTTCTTCTAAGTACTCTATTTTTCTTTTTGAGTTACTCGTAACTAAACCCTGCGCATTCATCACTATGATGGTTTGCGTGTTTTCTCCTTCCATTTAATATTGGTAGTAACTAAGATTTTCCCATGTCTCTTTCCTGTTTCTGGTATGTTGTTCTTTTTTTCATTTCCAGAAATTCTGACATTAAAAAATCCAACTTTTCCATAATATTTGATCTTCCTTCATCATAATTATTCATTTTGTGTCTGAATCTGCAATTTTCTCCGTTTCTGCAATATCCTCTTGCATAATAAATACAGTTATTATCTCTTGAGTAGAATTTCGGAGCTGATGCTTGAAATTTTTTGCTGACACCTCTGCATATCCTCATTGGTGGTTTGCTTTTCTCTTTTACCTGATATTCTTGATTTCTCTCTTTATTTGTTTTTTTCTTATTTTGGATTTTATTACTTGGTTGGTTATTTATTTGATTATGATTCATGGCTACAGGGTGCATATATTTGCATTTTTTGTCGAACTTACATCCTTTCCTTCTTTTAGGTTTTTACATATTTTTGGATGCAGATCTCTGCAATCATCCCCATAGCCATCTAAGTATGCACATTTACCATATTTCATTTCTAGTTTTGACATACCTTAGGATGTTTGTAGTAACATCTTTCTCCAAATCTGTAATTCCCTCTTTTCAAAAGGTTGCAGATTTTGTCTTTCTTGTCTATTTTTTCCTCTTTCCCGTCATTGTGTCAGATCTGGGTAGAGCCTCTTCGGGATTTGCTTTTTCGTTGTCATATCGTAATTTTATTTCTTCGTAGGTATGCTGCTTTATTGCCTCATATGTAGTATCAATGAGTATCTCTGCATCCATACTTTTATCTTGTTCTTTGTTTTCCTTATTTTTTTCTGTCATTTCATTTTTGTTTACTTCTCTTCCGTTTTCCTCTTCTTTTTCTTCTTCTTCTTCCTCTTCTTCTTCATCCTCAACTATTTGTACATTCAATCTTGATTTAATAACATTGTCTATCCATGATAGACATGTTGAACAAAAAATTCTTGTATCTTTTCTCAAATCTTGCATTACCTCAGCACACTGTGGATGGGTCGGAATGTTGCATGCAGCACATTTTCTGATTAGGTTTTGTGGATTGACTATGCTATACCAAACCTTACACAGTTTGCATGCTTTTGGCATTCTTTTTCCTAATGCATCAATTAGGATATTCACAAGATTCACCTTATTCATTTTCTTTGTCGGAATATGTTGGTTTATGTATACTTTTCTTTATGAGTCTCTTGCCACTTGGATTTTATTTGGAACTTCTTCAATTATTTTCAAGATGTTTTCATTAGAGTTGTTCCAGTTTGAAGGATTATATCCTTCTAATATATCTATGAATGCTTTTTGTATCTTTTGGTTAGGATGTTGCTGCTTTCATAGATGAGAAATGCCAGTTCCCTTCCTGCTACCTCATCGTATTGCGAATCCGCCAAGCAAGCTAAATTACGCCACCTCTTCCCGCAATTGGAACTTACTGCCATCTTGTTCTGATTTCAGTATTACACTTGTTAAACTAACTTAGAAGACGCTTTATCCTACTATTTTCACACTAATCTTATCACCGATAGTTCACGAACACTTCTAGATATTTCTCCAAATTCTAGTCGTATGTTAAACTTGTGATATCTGTTGATTAATCTGACTTCACGCGGGTACGTCTCACCAAGCAAGATGGCTACTACGAGAGAGAGAGAGAGAGAGAAAAATAAAGCATTATTCTGACAACTTTTCACGAGAGTACCAAATATGCTCTTACTTTTCTTCTATGATGAAAAATAACAAACACACGGTACATTTTATGATGTGTAGGTAAAATGTACTCATATTTGTATGCAGTTATGATTGATTTACATCATATTTTATGTACTGAGAGAGGTTTTATATATAATTGTGAAGATTGTTGCTTACAAAGTCGCAATTGATGTTGCTTGGCATATACAAGTATTAAATACATGCATAAAGAAAAGAAAAACTTATTTTCTGTGTTTCTTTCAATATTTAACTTGGCCACAGTGAATACACATTATCAAAATTCAATTATAGCTTTGAGATTTGCAAAGTTTTTTTTGGGGGGGGGAGACTTAACCTGGTCGTCGCCCCCCCCCCCCCAACCCACGTATCTCCCTCAAATCCGCCACTGGTTGGAGGTTGTTTGACAGTGGACACATACACACACACACACACACCTCTCTAATCGATACTTTTGAAAATCATATTTCTAAAGTAGTACATTGTAAAACCTCATATGCATATTTTATTTTCTAGGACGTCGCCTCAACCTAATATCGAGTTGGGTTCACCATTATTATTGGACCTTCTCCATCTATTTCAGTTTTGGACAGCTTGCGTCTTAATTGAATTGGAAGTTATTTCTCCGGCAGTAACTTTTCTGAGAACAGCAACCTTCCATCATTTAAACCGTGCTCGTCCTAGGACTGTCACCAAGGTATGCTGGCATCTCCCTTGGGCCTTAGGCCTATGTAATACTAGGTCTCCTCAAATGATTAATGCTTCAAAGTTGTTCCAAACAATCCAATCAACACTCACTTTTGATTAACTTCCAAAGGAATTTATTATATAATTGGAACCTGTTTGAATATTGTGCACTGATATCAACTATGTTAGTGAAAACAAGATATTTTATTGATAAATAAATATACGGATAAATACAAGTGTAACTGCTAGTAAACTCGGTAGCCATGGAGTTATAGAAGCCATATTGTTATTGCATTAGACTTATCAGGATTGAACTGGCATCTAGGAATGCCCTGTTTTGTGAACCAAAATCTATTCCCAATAGGCAACCAAGGGCAACCAGTAATGCGGTCTAATTAACTACCTTCATATAATAAGACTGCAAATTACATCTGCTTTTTTCTTTTTTCTTTTACGTGTTCGAGTTACTCGTGGTGCAAAGAAGGATATAGTAAAAAATTTCAAGTTACTTATGGTGCAAAGATATAGTGAAAATGCCATCATAATAAATGAAATTATAATGCTTAAAAACACAAAGACTTGGGAAAAGTATATTGTGTAATGGACTATGGTGTAATGAAGTAGTGGTACAGAGTAATAAAGAGTAGCTGAAATTCCTCATCAAAGCAAAGTTACGATTGTACCTTTAAACTGTGAAACTCGTCAAAAGAATGGCTGTAACAAACGACAGATTTTTTTTTTGGTTTTTTTTTGGGGGGGGGGGGGGCGTTGGGGGGGGGGGGGGTTTATACGTGTGTGCCACGTTGTGTTCATCAACATGACCCCTCAGATCTTGGGTTCAGACAGGGAAAAGCGGACTCGGATTAAATATTCATATGATATTAATATTTGGTATCACAACAATGAACTATATCAGATCTCACAAACATTGTACAAGTATAGGCGACTTTGATGCCGGGCCAGAGGATGTTAAATTGTATTATGAGTTTACGAAGTTTGCTAAGTTCTTAATTGAAGAAAGGGTACCTTAGTATGTTTCTTAACATAGCTGAGAAGCATTTTATTGTAGCTGAGAAACATTTGATTGTTCCTACACGAATACTATCCATCAGTCTTTACATACAAATTATCTTCATTGCAAGCCGGAGCAGGCTGTCTTACACAAGGTTGTTTGGTAGTTACACCACTGGTGGGAGAGCCGTGGAAGCAGCATTGTCTTCCGCTGCCCAATTGCTTCCTGGCTGTTGTACTTTCACCTTTTTATTTAATTGTTTTTTTGGTATATATATCTGTACTTGTTTTGAGTATGCAAACCTGAGAATTATTTAAGCCCAAGTTTAGATTTCGGCCCGATGTAGAAAAGTAACAATGCAATTGCTTTCTGTCGCCCGTTGTAGATCTGCGCACCTTTTGCTGTGAATGATGCCATAGTCTTATGTGTTCCAGTAGTGATATTTGCCCCGAATGTTGCGAGTGGATCCTGGAGCAATTAATGGGATTTGCAGGTAAGAGGAAATCCAAGAAAGATTGCTTGTCCATCCTTGGAGTGATATTCCCCAGCAAGGATGCCAGGTAGCTCCTTGTCTCTTCCCATGTGAGTCCGATCCATTGCTGCTTCTGGGGAGAATTCACTCCTCCACACTCCCTTGGTGCTTCGGCAGTCGGGAGTGTGTGGGGGGGAGGGGAGGGAACTAACTCGCCTCAAATTCTCAAGGGCTTCTTCCCGTGTCTTAGTGTGGGTGACCCCCCCCCCCCCCCCCCCCACACACACCAAGGTGAGGTAGTCACTTAAGTGCCATCATTTGCAGGTTTACGGGAGATCGGGAAAATCTACTAAGATCCGAATAACCTCTGGCCTTTGCTAGGTCATCCAAGGGATCCATTGGTGAGGGGTTTGATCTCATAACTTGTGCTGTCAACCAGGCCTCCTGGGACTACAGTTTTAGTAATGGGATCTAAGGCTGCCTTGACTGCTGTTATGGGCCTTCGATTATACATTCAATCCCACCAACATTAACGTGCCCTCTGACGTCTTTTGACGCTAAGGATCTTCTAGCAGAGTTTATGAAAAGGTACTAAGCAGAGATGAAATCGAAGAAGACCCTGTTCTCTCTCCCTCGACATCACCTGTACCTTCATCTCCATCTGCTCTTGCCTCTTTCCCTTGGGGGTCCCATTAGGCGGACAGAACCGAAGAGGAAGAAGGCAGTGGTGCTTGATCGCAACAAAACCCCTTCTCCTTCTGATGGTCCCATTAGGCAGACAGACTTGACGGAGAGAAAGGTGGTGGATCTATTCTGTGAAAATGGCTAAATACCATCTCACATTTTGTCTTCTTGTGAAAATGGTTAAATACAGTCTCACACTTTTTCCTCTTGTGAAAATGGCTAAATACCGTCTCACATTTTGTCTTCTGCAGAAGAGAGAGAGATCTCCCTATAACACATCCCAGTCCCAAGACGGGGAACTTGCAACTTGGCTCTTCCTAGACACCCAAGGTGTGGAATGTAACTGGACCTGGGGACCCATGTCTCAGACATCTCCGGACAATCAGGGCCACATTTACCTTGTCTCCGGAGAGGGAACCCCAAACTCTCTGGTTTCTCTGGACATCCAAGGCTCGAAGGCAGTGCGGCCAGGGCTCCAATACCAGACACTAGGCATCCCTAATGACTGGTGTAGTTCTTTCTTATTTACAGAGCATTGAGGATCTGACCTAGAGGCTCATTCTCATCATAGTAGAAAGGTTGTCTGGCAGCCCCCTTGTGTAGGGTTCTATATAACCCATGCCCATAAAACTTCTAACCCTTAAGCTTCAGTGGAAGCGTGCTGCTACAATAAGCGTTCATGGTCCCCAGACCCAAACGAGGATTTTAGAGAGAGAGAGAGAGAGAGAGAGTAGATATGCAACGTATAAATGATGCCCCCACCCCTGAATCCCCAACCCAGGACGTAGCTCAATAGGTGGAGGATTGGTACCTGAGTAAACGATGCCAACCTTAAGGTTCGCATGTCAGACTTGCTCATAGAGGCTTCAGCCTGCAGGACAAGTCCTGCACCTCATCAGGATAGGATATCCCCTCACCCTGTAGGGCGCGACCGTTTTCCTTGGGCAGCTCATGTTCACATTCATGTGAATTAATCAATTCTCCTCAGGATAGTTCCTGTGCTTCACAAGGACATGCATCCTGTCTCATGGACAACCCCATTCACCCTCACCTAACTGGTCTCCACGTCTGTAAAGCTATTGTCATTTCAGTATGACAATCACTCATGTCCTTCCTCTTCTGCGAGGCCTCAGTCTGGCAGGTCAACAAAGGGTGCCAGGCCCCCCTCTCACCTGTTCCTTCGACCTCCTTGGGTTATGTTGGGAACCATGGGAGGGATCATTTGCAACTTGAGACCACAACTTGGAAGGAAAGGAGGGTCGTGTCCCCAAGGATGCAGATACTCCTTAGCTGCATAAATCCTACATTGAGATTGTAAAATGATTTGTCAGTATAACAATCTTGGGAACGAGACCTTGGCTGACAGTGGAATTGTTCCCTCAAGCCTTGAAGGCCTGGTTGGGCCTCAGAGGGAATCCTTACCATTAGGATTGCCATGGTTGAAGCTCACCGAGTCGGTTCTGGACCAGGTGAATTTTCTCATATCTAGAGGAGAGAACTCTCTTTGAGCCAACCGACCCATCTAAGCTGCTTCTACCAGCAATCCCTCATCAGAAGTACTTTTATAAACCTTCAGAGAGGTCATCTTGACTGCACAGATCGACTCGGACTTGGCTTGTCATGGTCCAGGTATGTCATTGGAGCAACTCCGAGCAGAAAAACATCTATGGAAGCATCAATAGGGAAAACTTGGTACTTGAGAGGTGAGACCACAGCTCTCTGCTGATGGGTTTGAAGTTTGTAAGTCACAAATCTGTCCTAACTCCGGGAAATAGACCTTGTGCTGGGTGGCTCCACTTTTCTCTTCAACAGAGAACAAGTAGAAGCCTTGATCTCCGCAGTGACAAAGACCGCTGGGCCTGCACACGCCACTCACGGAATACTCAGCCTTCTTCAACCCTCATCAGGCAAGGGTCCAAGCCAGCAGCCCTTCCCCCTTTTTTTTTTTTTTTTTTTTTTGTTCCTTTGCCAAACCAGAGAGAGGCGGTAGGGAGAAGAAGGGAGGAGGATGCTGGGGGGGTGGCATTCCCCTCAACGAGGTTGATGGTTAGCTTTTGACTGTTGAGTCATTGGGCAACATGGCAGAAAAAACACAGCAAAAACATGTGTACTGATGTCCTTTGAGTAGGATATTTTACTTCCAACTTCCATTAGATTCTTCCCTCACCCCCACCCGTTTACCGGTCGCTTTACAAACATGTTCCTGTCTCTTCCAAGGACCTGAGTGAGGCGAAGAAAATGCTGAAGAAGGGTGCTGTTGAAGTCGTGACAGACCAATCTCTAGGTTTTAATAGCAGGATCTTCCTGGTAGACATAATATCAGGTGGTTGGTGACCAGTCATAGAAAAACTATTCAATCTCTATTCAATCTTGGGGATGACAAGTAATAGATCTCTTTGGAACAGGGACACAACAGGAAGTTGCCTGCGTTTTGCTCAGTTGTCCTGGATCCCTGGGCTGCAGTGGGGAACGCCTTTCACCACCCATGGGACAATCTCAACAGTACGCTTTTCTTCCTTTCTGCCTTATTCATCAAGCGATCAACAGGGGTAATGAACACTGCAAATCTCAAAATGACCCTGGTTACACCCAAAATGGCCACATGCCAAGTAGTACCCAAACTTGCTGGTTCCACTATCCGAGGCACCAGGAGAGATCCCCCAGTTGCACGACCTCTGCCAACCACGCATAGAAGGGTTCCACCAGTCCTTAGAGTCCCTATCTGTTCACGGCTAGAGGCTATCCAGTGTCTCGTGCAAAAGAGGTTTCCTTGCCAAACAGCATTGGAGATGAGCAGATATCTTCAGGGTCTACCAAGGGAAATGGGCTATCTTCCATAGTTGGTGTCATGAAAGGGGTTTCTCTCCGGTGGAGCTACTATTCGGCAGGTAGCAGACTTTCTAGTCTTCCTTTACTGAGAGAAGCATCTCTGTCTCATCATTAAGGGCTACAGGGCCACCCTTGAGCTTGGTCTTACAGTTATAGGGCATAGATCTCTCTTCCTCTTGGGAGATCTTCGTGCTGGTGAGAAGCTTTGAAAAGTCTTGCCTGCCTGTGAACTCATGCCCATAGTGGGATGTGACTCTTGTCCTTCAGAATTTAACTTGTCCACCTTACGAGGCTCTACGAGAGTCATCAGACAGGGATCTGATCCTCAAGAGTGTATTTCTGCTTGGCCTGGCATATTGGCCAAGAGAGTAGGTGAACTTCGTGCTTTTTCTTTAATGTTAACCCCTACTGGATGGATGAGCTTCTAAGGAGTAGTAATAACAGGTTTGGGGTGGTGGACGTATTAATCCTTTAGAGAAGCAATATTAGGTGCCGTTGATTTGGAAAGAATTGGCCAGCAAAGAGGTGCCCAGTACTTCTACAGCCCATAAAATTCACAAATGGCAACTTTTACACTGCTTAAAATCACAAAAATCAGGCATCTCAGGACTTCAGCTCTGCTTCTCATCACAAGGGAGTATGTACTGTGACTCTATCTCACATGTACTGTGACTATCTCACATGATGTCTTTTTGTAAATTTACTCATGATTATACCAACGGGTTGCTGTTGGTTTTAGTTTTGTCTTTTACAATGGTAAGTTGGTTGTAAATGTAATTTTCCAAATTGCAAAGAAATATACATAAAACATGTACAAATCTAAAGAAGTTACTGTAACTTCGTTCTTGGTAAATTTATGTAAATATTTTACAACAAATATGGTCAGAATATTTTACTGATTTTATTTCTTGCCTGATTTGATATTGTGTTGTTTTGGTTTTGTGTGAGCTCAGATTTATAATTTTACTAAATAAAATAAAATTAGTTATTAGGAAAAGTTGTATATCTTTGTACAATTCACAATTGTTTTGTAAGGGGCCTCATAAGGGTTTGTAAATAGTCATTTTCAACTTCTCGTGGAAGGTAAGGAAAATGTTTTATTTTTTTCCTTCACTGTGTGCATTTGCATATCTTCCTCTTTCCATGCCTTATGTGTGTTTTTTTCCCTCCTATAAATTGGCCAACCTCAAAGTTTAAACGGCCTGAGGGGCTGTATATTGATTTTCTTACTGGTCCACAGAGTTAAACACTCAAGGGGATGGGGATCAGTTTTGTTCTAATTAATCCACCTGTTAGAGACCTTTTCAATCCCCTCCAAAGCGGACTTTGTAGGTAATGAGCGAGAAGAGATGTTGCTATTTCCAGTTAAAGTGCTTCTTCGCTATCTTAAAATGACTCTGCAACTCTGGCCTGAGATTTGAAGACTTTTGGCTGATCCAAGAAAGAGGTGCCCAAAAACACTATCTCTTAAGGCTTCGTGAAGCCATCAAACAAGGAGGACTCCTATTGCTTCCAGCCCAGAGTTCATGTAGTTAATGGCATTGCACCCTCCCTCATGTTCAAGAAGAATCAGTCTGTATATCAGGTGATGACAACACATCCCTAGATACTTTTTCCTTGGGTATTCTGGTGGCTGCTCAACAAGTTGTGAAAGGAAACAAACGGGCTGATAGTGAAGCAAAGGATGCTGCGAGATGTGATTTCTTAACTAATAAGGTGCCACATTTCAATATCCACCCAGTTATTAGAGAAGATATATCCATAAGAAATGGCAGCAGAGATGGTTTTCCCCTATTTGATCCACAAATACGGAAGTACACAAATATTAGAAAAGTATTGGTTTTTGGAGTTCAGGTTTCTGTCGCATCAGAAGATTTTAGATCATCCTAAACGCGGCTTAGGATTGGCCGTACCCGCTTCACTCATAGTTATATTTTAGAGGGAGCCAGTGGCAGTGCCCCAGTTTGTGGTCACTGTGGATGGTCAGCTATCCATTGAGCACATGCGGGTGCATTGTCCTAGATTTAATTGCCTTATGGTAAAGTACTTAATAGCTGGGAAGAGTTTTAGAAACTTTAAATAATGTTATTAAGGTAGATAACCTTATGGTTATCTGAAAGAACTGGTTATTTTAATAAAACATGGTTCATATATATCTAGTAAAGATTTTAGTAATTTTTATTTTATAAAGTTGTTTTTAGATATTAAATTTTGATATTTATTTTTTCATTAGTTATATCTATCATCATTCTTCAATTGTTTACGTTCATATGTGAACATATTCTTATCATTCATGTTTATTCATCAGGGTGCTGAATAATCCCAATGAGTTGCAGCGCTTGGTCCTCAAGACCTAAATTTCATATTCAATCAATAAAAAGTTGTGTAGCTCATCCAGTTCCCTTAACAGACAGGTAGCACCTATTCTAAGATGTTCGGTAATAGAAGTGAAGTGTGACTGGCCTCCCACCCTTTCTCCATTTGTACCTTGTCTCTTGGCGGGTAGAGGATAGGTTCCTAGGTCATCATACTCTGGACAGACACAGATGCAGATGAATGATCAGTATTTTTTCATGGTTATGATCTAATAGAAGCAAATCCCCACCCCCTCTCTAGCGAGATGAGAGAGGGTTGGGCAATAAAATTAACCTATTACTTAGCCCAATTTTATTGTCTGCGACACAATGTTCTTCATTTTCTTTTCAGAGTAATGCTGCTTTCAAACCCATTATGTACGTACTTTGAAAAGTGCAGAAGTCAGACAATCAAGCACAGGTTTTTTTGCCCCTCTGATCAGAGGCATTGCACTGATTCCTTTGCGTTGATACTGCACGACCAATAAAAATGCAAAGACTGATGGTTTGTATTCTTGTAGAAGTAAATGAAAATTTTTTTTAATTTTTTTAAGTAATCAAATGATGAGGTCTTTACATAAAGTGCCCACCTTGAGCCATCCCCCAAGCCTTTACCTGGGTTATAAGGCAAGTGGTTATGTAACTCAGCGAAGGGAGGGATGAGCTAGGGTACCCCTCACCTCTCCCACTGGTAGCCAAACAACCTTGGTGTGTAGAATAGCCTGCTCCTGCTTGCGCTAGAAGGCAATTCTTATGTAAAGACCTAAGGTTTGTATAGTACAGGCAGTCCCCTGGTTACGAAGGGGTTGCTGTTTCATGAGACGCATTGTAAGCCGAAAATCGTCATAAGCTGGAACATCGTAAAAAAATCCTAAGGAAAACCTTACTTTTAATACTTTTGGTGCATTAAAAAAACTATGTAAACTGCACTCTTATTGCATTTTTTCATTTTAAAAAAAACCTTCAAATATTGATTATTTTGCAATTTTTGGAGTCATTTCTTCTGCCAGATCAGCGTTGTAGGCGCCGTAAACCCCCGGAATGTGCGTCGCAAACCTGGAAATAATTTCTGATAAATATAATTTAAAAGTGTTGTAACCTTTACGGTTGTAAGCCAAAACCCATCATAACGCCGGGGGGACTCCCTTTATTAGGAGAATTACAAATTACTTTTAAAAATTGTCATTTTTTGTCTACTCACCAGCTTGCGTAGAAGGTAATTCCTGTGTAAAGACCTCAGGTTTGTATGTTAGGAAAATTACATATTACTTTCAAAATTTGTCATTTTTTTTGTCTACTATTGGTATGATGATAAAATTTTGTTGTTGTTGTTAGTACCCCCCCTGAAAGTGTGTTGACTCTTGAGATAGGTACTAGAATGAAACTCACTAACTGAGCCTTTGCCGAGTTTTTATGAAGTTTATCATTTTTGCTTTGGAGCAGTTTTCACTAAAAAGTAATTTATATGAAAGTAAAAATTACAGGTAATTTATGTTTTTGCACTCTTACTGCATGTGAAATCTTTTGGAATATGATGTTTAATGAAAGTCATGAGTTCATTCCTTTGTGAACATTTTCACACAACAGCTGTAATTGACCATGTTTCGGGGGGAATCTTAGCTATATCTGTATTGTGGAGCTTGGTCCAGAACTTGTATACCATTTGCACTATAAGGTGGGAACTCTGTATACCATTTACACTATAAGGTGGAAACAGGTTGCAATTAAGCCTTTTTCTATGGTATGATAGTAATAGAAGTAAACCTTCATGACCTATAAATTTCAACAAAGGTAAGAGATGAAAAAGTGTCTGGTAATACTGTTAACTTGACTAACACTCACATTGCCTTAATACATGTTAATACATTGCCTAATACATGTTAATTTACAGGAATCAAAAGAAATGGCTTATTTCAACTTCGTAGAGTGCTTCATGGAGTTGCTGCTCTCTAATGTTGAGCCATACTCTGGCATTGCCCTGGTGCGTTACAAGGGAAAAAAGGACCTGGATGAAATCCTTCACTGGGCATGGGACAATTATCATTTTGATTGTGATGCTTTGGAACCATCGGTGAAGTCTGAAGATGAAGCCGAGCGCTTGCGATTTGCAGGTGATTTACATTTTCAAATGAAGAGTTATAATAGAGCCCTGGCATTCTATAATCTGAGTATCATGGCTGCACCTCATCCAGTGTTGAGTAATGAAGAGGTTGAAGGAAGTGAAGACAACACAACAGAGTTTGCCTTTCCTCGCATCGACCCTGCCAGGTATGGTGGCGTAGCCCTAGAGAGATGTACTGCCTTGGGGAAAGGATTTGCAAGTAGATCAGCTTTTATGTTGAATTTGAAGACTATGAGAAATGTTTGCAAGATATTGATCTGGCTCTAGATACGGATGTCCAGAAGAACTACGTCCTCAGCTTGAGGAAAGACGGTTAAAGTGCCAAGCAGCGCAAAGGAAGGTTGGACGCCCAGACTGCAGGACAAGACGTTTGGCTGCAGATAATCCATTTTTAGTGATGCTAAGGGAATCCATGAAGGAGCGATTATCCGTCAGGTTTCTGAAGCCTCCAGCGTTAATCGACCCCAATCCGTGCACACCAGCTCTTAGTAGTGCTGTCGAAGTGTCACACTGGCCCAATAAAGGAAGAGGACTGATTGCAACTAGAGATATCAAACCAGGTCGGTATCATCTCGACTAAAGTTTATGAAGTATCAATTATGTTATTATACTGTATCTTAATGGCTCTCTCTCTCTCTCTCTCTTCTCTCTCTCTCTCTCTCTCTCTCTCTATCTCTCTCTTCTCTCTCTCTCTCTCTCTTCTCTCTTCTCTCTCTTCTCCTCTCTCCCTCCCCCTCCAGTCTTTCACCTAACCCGCCCAGTATTTCATCCATTTAATCCATATTGACTCCTTAGCTCTCCCCCTTACCAAATTTCCTATCTTTATTATATTTATAGCCACATTTTCACCCCATCCTCTTAGACTTAAACTAACGTAATCTTTAAAAAAAAAAAAAAAAACTTGAAAGTAGTAAGTAGTAGATGAAGCAAAAAAATTTTCACAGTTAGGGGCTAACTTGGAGGTTCTCTGCACAGGATTCATCCACATTTTAGGTGTTTAACATTATGAATTATCCATATCATTGTGTTGTTATTTTTGTTATCCCATAGAACCAGGGTAAAATTTCGATATGTAACACCCAAGGCTGGATAAAACTATGAGATTCGGCCAATTTAAAAAAAAAAAAAAAAAAAAACATCAGTGCAAAGAGGAAGATATGCAAATGCAGATGGTGTTAAGGAAAAAAATGAAAACTTTTCCTACCTTCCATGAGAAGTTGAAAGTCACTATTTACCAACCTTGCAGGGCCTGTTTAACAAGACTATCATAAATTTTACCAAGTTATACATGTTTTTTTATAAGGTAAAATTTTACTTTTTTGTAAAATTATAATAACTCGCACAATATCAAAACAGATTAGGACTAGAATTGGTAACAAATTCTGAGCATATTTGTAAAAATTGGATACAAATTCTGAACATATTTGTAATAAAATATTTATGTAAAGTTATTGAGATCAAAGATGCAGTACCTTTTTTTGAATTGCACATGTCTTTTAATATTTCTTTGCACTTTTATTTGCAAAATTACAATGATAACTGACATGCTATCATGAAAGATAGAACTAAAATCGACAGCAACCCCTGGTTATATTTATGAGCAAGTATATAAGATATCACAAGAGAGAGAGTGAGAGTCGCACTCAGTACATCTCCTTGAAGTCAAGTAAACCAATAACTCATGAGGCGCCCACTTTATCTGAACCAGTCTAAAAGTTCCCGTTAGTGAATTTATGGGCTATAGAAGTAGAAGTAATAGCACCTCTTTCCTGCCCGATTCCCCCAAATTGATGGTGCATAAATTGTTACTCCCCATGAGTAAACCCATTAACAACTGAAACCTGTTATTGTTACTGTGATTATATCTCTATATAATGGAAGTAGCAGTAATAAGAAGAGAAAGTAAGAAATGTTTAAAAGTATTTCCTGTACCACACTAAGCTGATCAAATACCAGCAAGTTTCCTGTTGGGGACTCCTTATTGAGCCATAATAAGTCTTATTACTTCTTGAAGGGAGGAAGGAGACACTATATACCTATAAGCTAGTATGATCATTTGACATAGTATATAGTACATTTATATACAAGTGGACGGAGAGACAGCCGTCACGGGAGAAGGGTAGAGGTGGATAAAGTACAGTTACCATGTCCTCGGATCATTGCCATATTCAGAATGAAATAGTGAAATGTATAGTACTTGATATATATATATATATATATTATATATATAATATATATATATATAATATATATTATATATATGACACCATTAATATTCCATCGTGGGTATACAAAGTGTACATGATGTTGTAATGAATACAAGGGTGGTAAAATGTGTAGTAGTCATTCCAACTCAAGCGGGCTCTTTTCCACAAAAGCCGTTGAGATCTGCTTGGGACCACTGGAAGGTTAGATACTAGTTACCTTTCTGTGCCCATCCAAGGGACCTGGGATAGATGGTCTTCACCAGGGGATGGCACTTGACGTAGAAAGCAGTGAAAGTGCCACCGGACTCGGTAGTGAATGTGCCACCAGACTCGGCCACTGGGCAGACAGTCCTTGTAGTCCCATGATCTGCCACAGCTCAAAACGACCAACCTTGCTCCAGTGGTTGGAAATTGGAACCTTGATCCTTACTGTTTGACCAATGGTTAACCATGGGAAGTGGGCCAGGTCATGCTGATCATACTGTAACCTCATTTGTCTAGGAGGGCCCGCTGCACAACAGTCACAATCCGCAGACTTGGCCTGCCACTCCTTTTGAGAAAGATGTAGGTATAATGGGTCTGCTCTTGCTGTGGCTCAGAGTTCCTGGAGAGTTCTGTCAGCTCCCTGGGGTGGCGATGCTTCCTCAGAGGTGACGGCATTGATAGTCACAGTACTACTTAGGTGTGTTGTGGTATCAGCAAAAGTAATTTCATCCTCTGGAGTAGAATGACGTGCTGGGCTCTTGATAAAGCATAGGGAATGCAAAGCTGCCTGCCAGGCCGCCACATGCTGTGTAGAGGTATGCTGAACTGTTTCCTTTAGACGTTGAATGCTGGGATTCTCGACGGCATTGAATGAATAGTGGTTAAGAATTGGGATGAGTGGTCAGTGATTCATGTAGATGGTAAAATGCTGATGCTGAAGGCGTGTGATGTATAACCAACACTTAGACATAACCCCCAGGTCACAGCTAATATCTCAGTTCACGCAAGTAAAGCAAGACAGCCATCTGTTAGAATGGGGAGCTTGCACTGAAACTAGACGAAAGTTCCGCCATTACTGTTGTCTTGTAGGAGGCATGTCCAGTCCATAGAGGCCCAGATCACAGGTAATATCTCCAGTTCAACGGCAGTAAAGCAAAGACAGCATCTGTTAGGACCGGGAGCTGCACTGAACTAGACGAAAGTCTGCCATTACTGCTGTCTTGTAGGAGGGCATGTCCAGTCCCGGAATAGAGGCTGGAGGCATCAGTCTGGAGAACACAAGGACTCGGGGTATGATAAGAGTGGCCTTACCTCAACGAAATGGCTCATGTGGTCTGGAGGCCAAAGAAATTCTTTCTTAGGGCTCATCAGAGGGCATAGAGGTTGCGCTGCAGCATCAGTAAGTATCTGGGTGAACTCTGTTACCGAATCACCAACCCCATGAATGACCAAAGGTCAGTCAAAGTCAAGTCGGAGTGGAAAAGTCGAGGATTGTACTTACCTTACCAGGATCAGCTGATATGCCCTTTCCTGAGAGTTGTTGTCCACGGAATGACAGGCAGAGTGCAGCGACTATGAGCTTATTCCTGTTAAGACTAATCTTGAACTTATGTCATCTGGTAAGCATCTCGTGAATTCGCTGAAGATTAGTTGAAGTAATCTTTATCGGCATGAAGTATTTCATCAATCACATTGATGCCATTCTTTCTACCTTGAAGGGTCATGTTGCTGGGAGGCAGAAGGCATCACCTGTAGCTGGGAAACAACATTGGTCCTCTACAGTGTTTGAATCGGCCACATGGTGTGATGAATGTTGTCAGGTGCTATTTATCTTCAGCAAGTTCAATCTGCCAATGTTTTTTTTTTCCCTCCGCTTAAGGCATCTGCTGTGGTAAAATACCTTGCCTTCGAATCAACACTGCAGATGGTGGCGAATGGAGTCAGAGTTGTGTGATGGTTGACAGTGATATGACACCTGAGGCTGCAGATGGTGGCGAATGGAGTCGGAGAGTTGTGTGATGGGTTGACAGTGATACGCACACTGAGGCCCTTGGCTATCACAACGAGGGGTAGCACCATTCTGGAGGATCCTCACCAGCAGGTTTGGTGATCCCTTTGGTCACCATGGTGTCGTGTACTTCCTTGACCTGGATTCAGAAAGCGAAGGATATCTGACATGGTGTTTGGACAGTAAAGGGCACTGCACCATCCTTAAGGTGAATCCTCATAGGAAGACCTGTCATTGGCTGGATCCTCTTTGGGGACTAGCATGTCCGTGAATTCTCATAGAAAGAACTCTGACCTCAGCAAGGGATGTGGTGACAGAAAGGGAAGTTCTTTGAACCTGTTCACATGTTTGACTTGAATAATTGGCTTGGGGAAGTCAGGAAGGATGATGGCTACTTCTAAACCTCGGCTCTAGACCTTGACTGTAAGATAATAGTGGGCATTGGATGCCATCGTGAACCAGTATCAGGGCAAAACAGGATTGCTTGTTAAGAGCATGAGTAGTCTGGAAGTTGGCCAGAGCGAGGTTTCTTTAGTGAGCCATCTGCGCTTGATGTTACATTTGTAGAGAAAGGGTTCAAACTATTCCTTGGGCTCTTCAAGTGATCAAGGTGCTATGATCCATTGACGGTGACTTTGGTGCCTGTATCAGGTAACATCTGAACCCGAGATATAACATAGCCAGGGGAAAGGAGTTCACAGATGGGGTTTGTGTGACATGCCAACAGCTGGACTTCGTTGAGGGCTGAAATATACCTGAAGCAGGTGGGGTAGCAATGCCACTTGATTGGCCACATGAAAGCAGTTCAGTGTTGGCAGGGCATTTCGGTGCCCTGGCCCAATGCAATGGCCTCAGTTTGTGCAATTACTATTAGCTGCAGGGCACTCGTTGAGTGTGTGGGAACGAATAGCAGAAGTTGCCTTCCTGGCGGGCGCTTACGAGCAGCATGCACCGTATTGATGCTGTCACATCAAGGGAGATGAGTTTCTGCACTAATTTCTCATCCTTGATTACCATGAGAGTTTCTGCACTAATTCCCATCCTTTACCCTGAGAATTATCATCTTCTGAGTCTCCTCACTTACTGGAGAATTCCCAGGGACAAATGTTCACTTCCTCTGTGGCATGTTATGTTTGATTTGTGCATAAATATCTGAAAATGTTTCTCCCTCTGTTTTACAGCCTAAGAGTTCTCTTATGCAAAGGGCTTCAATTCATAGGCTATTCACATGATCCTGTAGCACATTCAAGAACACCTTCTGCAATCTCATCTGTATTGGGAAGAATATTTAGGGTGTGATTTTAGAAGGTCCTGTGTCTTGAGCGTAAGACACATTCTAAGCTGAATGAGTTGCTTTGCTCTGGTAGGCTTGGATAAATCAACCCATCGACATCTCCATTCATGAAAACTCGCAGCTGCTAGAAGGGCCAGGGGTTTGGGGGGCCCACTTAAGATGTTGGAGGTGGTGTAATAGGCATTGACAATCTAGGTGAATCTGGAGAAGTAGCAGTAACCAACCTCTGTAGCAATGTCGTAGTTCATCTTCTAGCATCCTCTTGTAACCGAGTTTGCTCCAAAATCTTAATTAAATAGGAAATCAGCTCCTGTAGCTGATTGTGGATGAGTGTAATGGGGAGAGAGAGGCCCTTGTGCCATATCCTCCACTTGGAGTAAATTGTCCTTCCACTTGAATTAAATTTTCCTCTATGATGAATAAATTCTCCTCCCCTGGTTTGCTGTTGGATATCTGTAGAATCCTCTTGAATTAATGAATGATCCAGGGGTTATTATAACATGAAAATGCTTCATTCTATAAAGAAGAAAAGAACATAAAAAGAATAATTCATTCCTTAGAATAAATGTTTTTACATTGTAAAAACCTTTTATTCTGGCAGTGCCAGGGTTTTGTGCTGGAGTAATGGTGGTATGGTTCCCAGGGATGTAGGAGATAACTTGACCGTTGGTGACTGGTTAGTCGTCAGTCGTAATGTATTTCAAACTCGGTTACCCATAAAAGTTGAAGTGGCTTGATGTCGATGTGCCTGCCAATCATACATAGCTATTGTCCTTACTCGTTTGAAACATGATACAACCCCGGGGACCACTGAAAAACACTTTATGGCAACACTGAAAGTACACACATATTACACTTCATAAAGCACTGAACATTGAAACACATGCCATTAGGAAATCCTTGGTATCCAAGGTGTAATGGTGGCTTTGTCCGTCGTCGTCTTGCTTTAATTAGAAACACTTGTAAAGTCATATCACTGTGCCATGGTTGGGACTCTTTTATTGAGCGTAGTCTGGCTTAGTACATCCTTTTGACTGTTCCTCTTGAAGGAAGGGAAGAAACTATTCATAAACTAGTAGGTTCATTTGAGTCGGCAGCTACATATATAAACGTGGATGGAGAAACATCCGTCACAGAGAAAAGTGGACGTTACTCTTGAATGCAATGGCCAGAAGGCGAGAAAAATGCAATGTTACCATGTCCTTGGGAGGTTCTTTTCAGCATACCTTCGCCCTCCAGCTGCAACCACTTTCGTTCCTTGTACTGTACCTCATTTCATATTCTCTTTCTTCATCTTGTTTTCCACCCTCTCTTAACACTTTTATTCATAGTGCATTTGGGAGGTTCCCCCCTTTACACCTTTCAAACCTGTCAATTTCCATTTCAGTGCTGAATGATCTCATATGTTCCAGTGCTTGGCCTTTGCCCTAAATTCTAGATTCAACTAAACTCGTATTCGAAAGGGAGTATTAAATTATAATATAAAGTACCTAAGATGTATTAATCGCACGTGAGACGTCTGTAATATGTGCAGTTGGTAAATAAAGGGTACATGATAATCCAATGAGTACAAGCATAGTAAATTTTTTGGTTAATGTAAAGTCTCACGTTTCATTTATTTACAGTTACTATACTGATCTGAATGTAAAATTTAACATCTGTAGGTGAGGTACTGTGTCTGGAAAGGGCATATGCAGTTGGTCTTGGTAAAGGCCAGTTGACTACAAATTGCTCCACTTGTACTCGCGAGTGTGTGAATCCTCTTCCTTGTCCTGGCTGCACCCAGGTAATATGCTCAGTTACTTTGTTTAGGGTAAATTTCATGTGTTTGAAAGAAAGTACATCCAATTTCATATCCAGGTGTCGTTACCTAGGAAATGTACAATCTTCATTATTTTGAGTTCATGGCTTAATTATTCACTGACAGTGGTTCGAAAAATACTTAAACGTAAGCTTTGTAAATACAGTGTGTTTTATTCAATTTATTTGATTAAGTTTTATGCTGTTTTTAGGAAAGCTCTACGATCAATTCAAAGTATGTTAGTCCTCTTTTAGGTGATTGAGTATGTTAGTCATTTTAGGTGATTGAAGTTTGTGGTGCTTTTTAGGAAAAGTTCTGTAGCACTCAAAAATGCCTGTAAAATAAAGACTTCTATATTAAAGAATTTTTAATTTATGCTTTTTACTAAGATGTGTTAAGTACTGTAATTTAGAGTTAGTACATTCACTCAGTCCTTCGCCCCTTCCAGGTTGTGTTCTGTAGCAAATCCTGCCGTGTTAGAGGTCTTTCAGAAGACCACTGGCTTGAGTGCAAGATTTTGACCTCTGTGCTTGCCCATCATTTAGAGTCTAGGGCATGCGCCTATAAATTATTGAAAACATTTAACTGCAGTCAGATGATATCTATCTGCAATAAGCTCAAGGATGATCAACCATCACTTCCTGAGCAAGTAGGATTCGATAGCACAGGAAAGTACAGTCGTCCTCATTTCAGTCAGTTTACCATCTTCATCAAGATTTGAGTACATATTCACTGGAAGATCTGATAGCAGAATGTTGCATGCATTTCGGTTGGCAAAATTCATGGAGTGAGTGGAAGATACTTCGTTGATGGTACGGGAAACCAATACCTGTGACTAAAGAAGATTTTCTAGAAACCTGCAAGATACTAGTCTGCAACTTTGTTAGGAGTGCAGCGAATTCCTTTGGTGTTCCTGGACAAAAGGTTGGTTTAATGATTTTCCCTAAATGTTCTGTAAACAATTTGGAGTTTTACCCTTGTAGTTGACTTTACCAGTTTTTAAATAGCATACTAGGGAATTGCCCTCACATGTTAAATTTAATACTTTACCAATATAGATGTTTAAGTCTTGCCTCTGCAAAGTACTTGGTATTTCAGTAAACTGGCACTCGTCCTAGGTCATCCTCATGGGCCAAAATTTCTTTTAAACTTGTAGTGTGCACGTTTTTCAATGATATTGAAAAAGTTTTATATTACCATTACGTACTAACATTTTTACGTATTTCAAGAGAAACCTTTCGAGAGCATCGTGAATACCACCACGTTTGAGAGTATTTTGAAAACCACCAAAACAAAGTTTGCTAATTGTCTCAAGGACTTCAACACTATGAAGACAAGCATTGAAAAATCCCTTTTTAGTTTTTGTATGTTCGGCAAAATCTGTATTGACTGGTTTTCCCGAGTCTTAACCAACAACGTATTCTTACTGTGATCACTACTCAGGAACAGTAAAAACATATGATTAGATATTCTCCACAGATTCCACCTATTTGGTGACTTAAAATGTAATGTTGCATGTTAAGTGTTGGTTCCATGCATCTGTTGTTGTTGTTGTATGACTGTCTTCCTCTGTATAATTTCAGATGGCAGCTTTCAAACTGTACCCAACGAAAAGTCTAGTCAACCACTCGTGTTGTCCTGTTATGTCACACTCTTCCTTTGGTCGGGAGACTTTCGTTTATGCCATAAGACCAATTGTATCTGGTGAGGAGCTCACAATTTCTTATGGAGATTACTTCAACACTGAAGTGAAGAGTGTAAGAAGTGAAAAACTCCAGAGGAACTATAGATTTGTGTGCAGATGCCAAGCCTGTGAAGAGAACTGGCCAACAACCAAGTGTCTGCCTGCAATTGTGTTGCGCTGCGAGTATTGCAACAAACCACACTCCAGTGTGGATGTGCAGTGCGATGATTGTCTGCCAAGAACAAGAAGTCGGAATGCAGTCGCCAAGAAGGCGCCAAAACGGAAGCAGAATTCTCAGGTGGCTCCAGCACTCAGGGTCTTGCATCGAGTGGAGGGCAAAATAAGAACGGGAAAACCCATATCTAAAGAGGAATTCAGACGCCTTTGCGAGGCATCAGAGGTGGCCTTTAAACATTCTGCAATGCCTTCCAAATCCCTGGTGGGTTTCATGGGGTCAGTAGAGGTTTGTGCTGATGCTGGATTGATGTACACTGGGTGAAGTGACTGACTAGGCTACATTTAAGTGCTTTCCCCCCACCTTTATTTTTATAAGTGTCATGCTTTTCTTAAGAACCCCTGGCCAAGCAGTTTTTTTTTTATGGGTTTGTTGAACTGGTCATCCAGATTTTTAAAAAATAATTAGTGGGTATTTTGTTTGGTTGAAAAAAACAAGTATCGGGTATTTTAGTTTTTTTTTGAACTCTTGGCTCAGCTGTTTTTACAAATAAGTATTAGATTTTTTATTTTAACTTTGATAAGCAGTTTACTCAGTAAAGTTTTAAACTGAGCAAAGCAGGTTTCCTATTCACGTGTTATTATCAAGTAGCAGGTAGGTTTCAATCTCAATCTCTTCTCTCTCTCTCTCTCTCTCTCGCTCTCCTCTCTCTCTCTCTCTCTCTCTCTCTCTCTCTCTCTGATTTTTGTAAGAAATAATGGAACGAGATCAAAGCTTTTGAAAATGTAAAGGATTATATGATTGGTGCTCACTTGATTATATAACGATGAGGAATTTTATTTTATATATATATATATATATATATATATATATATATATATATATATATATATATATATATATATATATCACATACATACATACATATATATACCTACATATATATAAAATATATCATATATATATATATATATATACATATATATATATATATATACATGCACAATTAGTATTCCACTTGTATCCCTTAGTATTCCACTTGTATCCAAACTTCTGTATTGTTTTTGAGTAACCAACATTGTCAGCATTGCAAAAACAAACCGGGGAAAAGTAAAGAAATATTTTCCTGAAATGTATGTATACCAGTACCTGGGTTTTTTTATGTAAAAAAAATAAATTCTAGGCGAAACTATGAGGTGAAGCATATGTTTTACTACTACTATTCCATTGCATTTTTGTTAGTGATTATAAGGTACACGCAGTATGAGATGTAAAAAGCTTACATTAACTCCCACGTGATTGTGGGAATCGGCCTAAATAAGAATTTATTATGTTAAATGTATGTACATGCTTCTGCTAAATAAAGTGGAATTGAAAGGACTAAAGTGTTAATGAATTTGGAACATGTATATATGTAACGTGTTAAAATAGACAGACACTTTACAGAGAGGGGAACAGTGGAAAGAGAGCTGTTTTCAACAAAACGACCACAATTCATCCTCTCAGACACACAAACAATTTAGGAGTTTCTGAAGAAAAATGTACAAAATCTTACATACCCCCCCCAGAGAAAGAAAAGAATGTTAGTTAAAAGACCAGCAAGATCCTTATATTCAAAGTAAATGTATTCATTAAGTAAATAAACAAAAATTAAGATTGGTTAGTATCGGTTTATTATCAGCATGAGAAGATTTTTTTGTAATTAAGTTTGTTTGCACTGTACTTCAGAGGCTTCATGTTGTGTTTTGCAACCGTTTAGCCACACTAGTCTGAAATGTAGGAGCAATTTAGCGCAAACTTTGTGTAATGCACACATGAAGTTGCAGATATTAAATTCACTGCACTCTATGGCCATAATCACTCCTATGGCTATAAGGAATTTTATTCTACACTATATATATGTAGTCGAATTTTGTTTAGTGGAACAACTATTGAAGGTTTACTTTCTTCGTCCACAGGAATTTATAAAGTTCTATGTATCAAATCTGGATAAGGTTCAGTAATCTTATTTAACCTGAAATCAACCCTCTCAGTTCTTCCCTCTGTTTGGAACCAGGAAAAGACCATGGAGAGGTTATTGGTTCAATTATCCCTTGCCTCTTCATTTTTTGAACTTCTCTTTCAGTAATCTTAGGGGAGTGTGCTACTCTTTTATAAGTTCGTATATAAATTGGCTCAGTATTCTGTGGAATCTGTATTCATGTGATATGTCTTCAGTAACGACCATTGATTCTGCCAAGTTGGGCTCTAGCACAGTTTTCTGTGATAATCTTTAAGTGAATCCTTATCCTAGCCTCTTCCCAGATGTGTTACTAAGATGAATTCAATATTGTTTATTGATTTTGCCACTTTTTTTTCCTTCTCTATGACTTGAATAAGGGAAGTGTATTCCTCTGTTAAACCTATTTCTCTACCTTATGGTAACTTAACCTTCCGTTCTGTTATAACCTGTAAAACTAGTTTACCCTGTCTTACCTCATTTAGGCTAGAAAAATAATGTATTCCATTTGCGTGTGATCCTTCTGTTATTGCAAGAATGTCTTTCCCTCATAAATTGGAGTTTGCATTTAATCCAAATTTTTACTCTAAGTCTTAGGTCTCGGTTTAATTTCAAATAAGAGGATCCTTGTTAACAAGGAGTTTCCCGATTAGTTTTCTTCAGATGTTTTACTCGGTGGTATTCTAGAAGTCTTGTGTTTCCTTCTGATCACTAGTTGCTCTTTAGGTAAATCAATTGTGATTCCTTGTCTAGCCATAGTTAGGTAGCCAGTTGATAAACGTTCAGATGCAAAATTTATTCCTCTTGCTGCTAGAACTTTTCCTAAAGCTCATTATTGTTTCAAGGACTTTTCGATACGTACGGCCTACTGCAACGTGTTTGATGAGGTCACTGGGTGAGGTCAAGCTTTCTTATAGACCCTATACTCTGCTAACCACTGACCTCTATTGGTTAATTTCCCTCGCTCTGCTAACCACTGACCTCTATTGATTAATTTCCCTCGCTTCTGCCCTTTGCCCTGTGCTCAGTACAGTACGAAAAAAAAAATACATAATTGCTACCGTCTGTTGATTGGAGTCTTCAAGCTCAATATCGCCTGTATTGTATTTCCGTTCTATCAACTATTTTCTGTATGCCTTTATTCATATATTAAGAAATTTACTCGATTGCCGACATCGATTCTATTATAGTCTCGGCCAACTACATTTCTGGCTAATCGAGTTTTTGCCTCTTGGCACAAGGACAAGTATAGTTATTCTGTACATTAGTGATTCTTGATACTCTTGTAAATTACGGTATGTTGTGTAATACACCAGCAAATTCCACGATTTGTTACAGAGTTCGTCGCCCAAAAGCGTCACTGAACTGTCTGTAAATCCCATACTAGAGACTGATGCTAATTTGGATGGGTTATACTTTTTTTTTTTTTTTTTTCCTGTCCACCCTTCTGTGTGCTCTCGCATGTAACACTGCGTACATTTGCAACTGAAAAGTGTTTTAATAATTTACTGTATGCGATTTACACCGTTAATATTCGAAATAGGATATTATTGTTGAGTGAAAGCTACCTTTTCGGAGTGGCGAATGGAACAGCCAGACGCAAATTCCATTAAACATATGCTAAACCAACTTGCGTCATATCGTATCGGGCTAAAGCCTACTTTATAAAAAATAAAACTATACTGATAATGAAGTAACACGTAGCTTAGTGTGTGTGTGTGAGAGAGAGAGAGAACTAACGAGAAGCAAGGCTTCATTAATTTTAGCTCTCTCATCTGTTATCCCCCCTGAAGATATGCGGCTGTCGGCATCAGCTAACCAATGGTTCACTGTATATGATTCTAGCCTACTTTCGTCTGGATGGGAATCTTCAACTTGTCCACAGAAGCGTGTGGCTTGTGTTATTACAGCTGCCCGATTCATTCTTCTATTTCGGAACGTGTTAGTACTATTAGTAATATTATTATTAGTGTTATTGGCACTGTATTATGGTTATCGTTAGTATGTTATTAAGGTTAGTTCCCTGAATCACCAAGGTTTGAGAAATTGGGACTGGGATTCGACTGCGTCTGTCTGGTGTTGGTCTTGAATTGTATGAGCTATCTCTGACAGTGTCGAGTAATTCGTTAAAGGCTTATGCATTTTCCCCCCAAAATTATTCACATATGCTACTCATCATTATACAACAGCATAAAAAAAAAATCATATATGAAATTGGGAACAAAATGTATCACGAAAAATTATTCAAATAAAATTATACACAGCATAATATTCAAAGAAAAATTATATGTATTGTTCACTATGCACAACAGTACCTAAAAAAAAATTCTCATGCACTGTTAGTTCAAAGATATAATAGTATATAAAAAAAATTCATTAATTTGGTTTCAAAGTGCACAACCTGTTAAAAAAATTTATTCAAATAAATGAGACGCAAATACATAAGTATTCAAAATTATATATCACCAACAGTGCAAAAAAAAAAAAAACCTAAGACTTCCTAGCTATTAAACAAAAAAAAAATTTATAAAAATCTTTATACCCTTGAGAGAGAATTAAAAACAAAAAAGTTTTATATTTTCTAAGGGAAATAATACACAATCTTTTCACACACTCTATAGAGAGAGAATAAAAAAATTCAGCTTCGCAAACTTATATGTAGTTTTTGTTGTTCTTTTTACTTTGATTTCGATATCACTTCCTCGTTGTCGGCACTCGAATTTACCTGTTGTGTTTCAAAATCAATCTTGACTGACGCTCTTTTTTATTTTTTCGGCAAAGATTCTTCCTTGTCGAAAATTCTTCAGTAATGATGATTTTTAAGGGGCGCCGGCCGGCTTAATGGGGATGTTTTTCGTTCAATTGCAATGCACTCATCCGTTTTTAACAGATTATTTATAGAAATCTGTTTGAGTTCTTGTCGGCTGCTGCAGTTCAACTTCTCGGCTCGATGATGTTTTGTCTTTGTCGGGCACTTGTTATGCATTCGTTTCTAACACGCTACGCCTCGTTTCTTCTTCGAGGGGAAAAATTGCTCTCGTTGTTTAAAGTTTATGATTACACTTAATTTCCTTGACGTCTTCAAGCAGGATTTTATCGATCACTATTATTCTTCCGCCGTCGTTATTAATTCTAAGTTCTATTTGTCGATTAGTATCACTGTTGGTAACTCGAAATGTCTATTTATTTAACTATATTCACTACACGTTACATCTGGATTCCACAATTGCTGGCACCAGAAATGTTAGAGACTGTAGTGTTCGTGTTTAACATCTCTTACCTGCTTCTCTCTTCTAGATGATTTGTACTACGATCTGGCTATACGTTTAAGTCTTTATTCTACTTCTTAATTGGTAGTTCTGGATTAGTAATAATAGTCTCTCAGGAGTTTCTTTACTATTGCAAAGAATACAAGTTACAGTTACACAAATTACAACTTAAGAACCTGTTTTGGATCACTGGCAAAGTCTTGCCTCTTTACTGTATGACGGCGGCTGGTCCTCCTCTTCTCTCTCATAAGATTTCATAGAGACGGTGTTATGGCTGTTGCCGCTCACCCATCTCGCTAGTGTCCTGTGCCTAAGAGGTTTTTACGTCTATGGTTGTTGACTAAATTTGACTCACACACAGAAGCTCAATTCTCAATTCTCTCTCTCTCTCTCTCTCTCTCTTCTCTCTCTCTCTCTCTCTCTCTCTCTCTCTCTCGTTATTTCCACTGTACTACTCTGATTATTCTCTCTCTTATGTTTTTACGCTACCCTATCTAATATTATTTCTCATAGCTATCATTACACGTGTTGTGCCATGACATGGCGTGACCCAGGCTTTATATTGGGGGATGTATGAAAACGTATTCAATTTTGGGAATAGATTTATGTCAAATGTGTATAAAATCATATCTTAATGCGCATAAATGAGTCAGGACCACAGCATTTAAAATATTTATCATAAAAAATGCTAGCGTTTGGAACTGGCAATACCTCGCAATTATATAGAATATTATCTAGGATTTAAAGCCTGCTGGGTTCGAATTATTATTCTATCAATTGTTATTTCAAGCTTCGGAAAACTTTATGACTCATGTCGTATATCGAACGTGAAGGTACCGTACTAATGGAACTTCACTGGGAACATTTTCCAAAACCATGCAAAACCACCTACGCAGACTGAGTAAAAATACATCATTATACACCATTATACAGAATTTATAGAGGACCATGTTTATTATTTTATATTGCAGTGAAGCTGTTTTTAGAAAATGCCCATTTAAAAAGAGTTGAAAGACAAAATTCGGAAAAAAATGCATTTTCAGGGGTTTTAACATCAACCTTTGTCTAATCATAGGTACTATAATAATATCACAAAGTATACATCATTATATATCATCAGAAAAGTAATTTAATCTACTTTAATTTCGTATATAATAATATTTTTGATAAAATGCATTTTTTTAGTAGTGTAACGCGAAAATGAAACAAAAACGCGATTTTGGGGGTTTTGCCCCCCCTAAACATTTTGATAGGGGTCCCGGGCATTTTTTTTTTTTTCTTATTCTTCTTTTTTGGTAATACTAGGGAATAATGTGGTAAGAAATTTGATCCCGGTTCCGCTCTTTAATTTGGAACCCTTTTCGAACCATACCACCTTCATAAATTGAGTAAGATGTATGTTATTGTACCCCATTATATAAAAAGAATTTAATTTTAATAGTACAACGAAAATGTTTTCAGAAAATACCCATAAAAAAGTTAAAAGACAAAATTTGGAAAAAACTTTATTTTCAAGGTTTTAACATCAACATTTGTTGAATCATAGTACTATACGAACAAAGAAAAGCAAATCATATACATCATTAGAAATGTCATTTACTTTACTTTAATTTCCTATATAATAATGTCCTAGATAAAATGCATATTTAGGAGTATAACGCGAAAGTCTAAAAACATCATGATATCGGGGGTGTTTGCCCCCTTAAAAATTTGCTAGTGGCCCCTTTTTTTTCTTTTTTCTTTCTTTCTTTTTGCAAATAGTAGGAATATTTGGTTATAAATTTTTTCCGGTTCGGCAATCATTTTGAAATGCTTAAATTTCAATTCTCGTTAATATATAGTAAACCCAAAATGTTGTTCTTCGCGTTCATTAAAACGAATTTGATTGTAAAAAGCTTCAAAGACAAAGTATTTGATGGAAATACTCTCCCTAATTTTTTTCTTATCTTTTCTGCACTGAATAAAGGTATCAAATAGTTTAGTTCTAAACAAAACACAAACATGGTTAAACGCATCACTCATGTTAAATATTCTTGAATATAATAATACTCTAAACATTTATAAATGAAAATTATAAACTAATGATTGGAGAGAAAGCAAAAAATAATTTTGACTAAAAAAAATGCTGGAACTACGGTTGCTCTCTGACCAAGAAGAAGACTCACAAAAAGGACCTATACAAGCCTAGTCCTTGAAGAACACTTGGCCCACTACACCAGACGGATGCTGGGGGGGCAACCAGTAGCCTGGGGGACTACTGGTTGCTCTCTGGCCCAGAGTAGACTATCACTGATGGTCTCACCTGCAGTCTTCAAAGAATTAGTTGCTGTCTCGGGTCTGATAACGTAGTCAGTCACGTTTTCTTTCTCAGACTTCTTCAGAGATGTCAACTCCGTGTTTACTGCAGCCTAAAATTTATTCCTTAAAACTTGTATAGCCTTCTTCCCGTCGTCTTTAGCATCTCTTATAATTAAAGATAGGCTACGATCATCCAAAAGTTGCACAATCTGGGTATACACTTTGGCATTATCTTCGGCACTTGGGGAGCCGGAACCAGTAACCACTTCAAGTAACTTCTGCAATCGTAGATGGCCAAAGAACTTCACTTCCCATAATCCATATTTTGCCTTATCGTCGAAATAGTCTGCTACAGCCTGGGCCCATAACCTGTTGAGACGAAGATTGCGTGACGGCAGAAAAAATGGGCAATATATGGGAGGTTGCTTGAGTAAAAAGCCGATAATAACTTTACAGGCTACAACACCATTTTACTGCTTACTCTTCACGGAACAACAACAGTAGTTACAACTTTCACCAACAGAGGTACCAGCGGCAAATCACAGACAATGTAATAAAAATAAATGGTAAACTTAAATAGAATCATTCATCTTGAGTTTATTACTCAACAAGTACTATAAAACCCAAAAATCTATAAAAACAGTAAGGGGTGACCTTGTTGGGAACCGGGGTTTTTGGGTGGGGGGAGAACACACAAGAAATGGTAAATGTCCTTAAAACGATAAGGGGGGACGTACTGGGAAACCGGGGTTTTTTGGGTGGGTGGGGTGAATACAAAGACGACGACAATGAACACTAGGAAAATCACGAAAAATTAAAAGAAGGTTTGCTTCAGGAAGATAGGTAAAAATAATGAAATAATATCAATGTATATTAAAATTTAATAAATTAATAAATAAATAAACATAAATAAATACATAAATAAAATAAATAATAAATAAAGTAATGAATAAATAAAAATAAATAAATTCATAAACAAATAAATAAGAAATTAAAAATATAAAAAGTAAATAAAATAAATAGATTAAGAAAGAAAGAAATAAAAGAAAATAAAAATAATGGATAAATTATTAAAAATAAAAACAAATGAATATAAATATATAATAAAGAAAAATAAATAAATAACTAAAACAAATGAGGATATAAATAAATAAAACTAAATAGATAAAATAAAATAACAACATAAATAGAATTAAATAAATAATTAAAAATGAATAAATAATAATCATTTATTAAATAAATAAATGAATAAATAAAAATGATTAACTAAATAAAAAATTATAAATATAAAAAATTGAAAAATAAGATCATGGATAAAAAATAAAATAAATTAAGTAATAAATAAAACATATATATATATATATATATATATATATATATATATATATATATATATATATATAATATATATAAAGAAAAATAAATAAATAACTAAAATAAAAAAATTAAATTGATCAATATATAAAAATAATTAATCAATATAAATGAATAAATAAGTAAAAATAGATAAATAAATAAATAAAATAAATGAATACATAAGAAAATAAAAACAATAAATTAAATAAATTAATAAAAATAAATATACAAAAATAGATATATAAATAAAAATAAATAAATAAATTGAAACTAGAATACATAAATAAATAAATAAAAATATACATACAAAATAAATAAATTTTAAAAATTAATAAATAAACAAATATATAAAGATAGATAAATATGTAATAAATAAAAATAAAATGAATAAATTAATAAGGAAAAATAAATCAAAATAACATAAATAAATAAATAAATACACAAATCAATAATATGAATAGAATAAATAAAAACAAATTATTAAAATCAGTGAAAACAAATAAATACATAAAATAAATAAATTAATTAAAACGAATAAATAAATAATAAAACTAAATAAATAAATATAAAAGTGAATAAATTAATAAGAATGAATAAACAAATAAAAGAAAATAAATAAAAATGTACAGAAATATGAGAATGAATGAATTAATTAATTGATTAATTAAAAGAATATAAGAATAAATAAATAAATAAATATAATAAAAAAGAAATAAAACCAATGCTAATAACAATAATAAAGATAAAAATAAAAAATTATTAGCAAAATAAAAATTATACTAATAAACAGAAAACTAAGAATAATAAAAGTAAAACGAAAAGAAAATTTAGATCAATATATAAAAGATAAAAATAAATTAATTAAAATAATTATATATATTATAAAAAGAAAAAAATAATAAGATAAAATAGAATTCCCATAAAAAATTAAAACAAAAAATAATAATAAAAATAGAATAATAACATTGAGAAAAATAGAAAAAAATAAATAAAAATATGAATTAACAAAAAATAAAAAAAATTAATGAAAATATTCTAAAAATTATAAAAATAAAAATATAATAAAAATAGTAAAAATATATAAATATAATTAACATAAGAAATATAAAAGTAAAAATAAAACTAATAAAATGAAATGATATTAAAAATAAATATATAATATAGATAAAAATAACAAAAACAAAGTTAACAATAAATAAGATAAAAATATTAAAAATGAAATATATGAAAATAATAAAAATATAAATAAAGCTAATAAGAAAGAGTAATTTTATACAAACCAAATAAAATAATCAAATAATAATAAGTAAAATATAAATAATAATGATAAAATAAAAATTTTAAAAATAATAAATATATACAATAAAAATAAAAACAATACTAATAACTATAATAAATATAAAAATAAAAATGAAAAAATAATAATTAGAACAATAAAATAATAATAATAATAATAAGCAGAATCCTTGAACATGAATATATGGGGATAAGGAAAGCACCATCAGCTTCCTCAAAAATACAATGGGCAACTGGAATACAGTATTTACAAGTCTGGGACAAGACTAGGAGAGGTCAACATTGGGAGAGGGACTCACTGCCCCCACTACTCTTCGTAGTATCCATGATTCAAATGACATAAGTACTACAGAAGATGGACCCAAGCACGACTTGGTCGAAATGCCCCCAAGAAAGCAGCTGCGGTTACTGCCATTGCAATGACAGGGAAGGACAATCCTTCAGCTCTAGTAGGCTCTCAAGCACAGAGCCTTATATTTGCTGCGCCTCCCAGAGTAGTCTACTGAAAATTCCACATGAAGTGGTAATGTTGAGAGTCCAATGTTTTTTTTGCATTTTCTAATACTATAGGATATAACAATTAAAAAACTGCCGAGTGACACTCTGTCCCCTTTGGGGTAAATTATCTATACCCTAAGTAAGTTTGAAGTATTTACGCGACAAAAAATCTGTTCAAGTTTATACTTCCGTGTGACATTTTTATTATTCTCTTCTTTCTAACAGATGAATAGTTTTATTGTTATTTGGAAAAATACATGGCCATAATTGAGAAGAAAATTACCAATATTCAGAAAAAAGCCTTGTGAAAAATCCATTAAAAATGTATAAATAGTTATCATTATTACACTGAACAAAACAAACTGTGATAGACCGTTACTACATTTAGCTATCTATCATTTAAAATGTTTCTAAGAATAGCCTCTTCTTAATTTTTTTCTTCTTCTTCTTCTCTTCTATCTTTCATCAGTTTAGTGAATCGGTTCAAACAATCGACTGAACCTTTACATTGACCAAACAATTTACTACATCCTAGAGATGCCTTCACGCAACTGCAATTTGCACTTCCACGTGCATTCCCTCCAATAGCACAGGAACATTTAATTAATAAGCAGCAGAAAATATTCTGGAGCATATGATACTCCTTTGGGTGTGGTAACTGCACTAGAAAAGTATGAGTAGGGTCAAATTCCCAGCCATTAGTCGGTCGGGTCCATAAGGGGTGGATTGGCTTCATCAGCACATTTCCATCGGGCAGCCTGTAGTAGGTGACACCGGTAAACATGGTATCTAAATGCGGCTGCTGTTGGAAGCAGTGTCTTTAACTGGGGAGCTCCTACAACTTTATTGGCAGAACATTTTTTTTCTGCCACACTGCATACCTAATGTCAGACATAGTGTCAGAGGCTTTTGACACTATGCCGTAGCAGCGTGATATAAATGTAGTTGCTTATTGTATTACATCCGACAAGTTTGCATTTAAGTATCACCAAGTCAGCAATCTGGACCTTACCTTAAAACATTTACAGCAGACGCCCTCCAAATTCGATGTCATTGTGATGTTATGTCAGCATCAAATAAAGCATGTGCTGCTAAAATGTTTGAAACTATGGGGTGAAGTTTTTTAACTGTAGCTTCAGTTGATTGACTACGTCCCCCAGAAGTAGCCTTCATTTACAATAGTGTGGAAGCAATAGTTTTTACAGCTATTTGAACATCATCATTCTTTCATCTCTTGACAGCTTTATGGGATGACTTGCAGATGATTTATGAATAATAATACTAGCGTTTTCTAAAATATTCATAATGGTGTTCATAAACTGACGACGCTTGAGCTTTCCACCATGGGCAATATAAACTTGATGAAGATTAACTGAATTCCATATCTGGGAATAGTCTTTTTTTCATTTCAGTTATGCAAGCATGTAGTGCAGGAGTATTATCCATGTCAGTCATATCTGAAGAAGAGCTCTCTGTTTTATAGTATTTTGGTTTAACAAACGTTTTGCTAGCACTTCCGGTGGTGTCGTCCATCTGCAGCATGAAGATCTGCTGTTGCTCCACTTGGTCTAAGTTCTACTTTAGAGCCCCACTGATCATTAGGCAATTTACGAACATTTAATATACCGTAGCTTCTTTAAAAGATTCTATGTATACCAGGGGGGGGGGCGGCCTGGCCTGAATGGCGACATAATTGATGCCTTGTCACACCTTTCAGGATAGCGCGGATCAGGTGTAACTTAGACAGTCATTTCCGCAAAATATGCAATGTTCTGATTATGAAGTGCCTTGATTCTTTTCTTTTCTTTTCTTTATCTTAGGGGAAGTTGGGGTAATAGGTTAATAGGTGATTGCTTCTATGTCTCTTTAAGTATCGGGCGATATGCAGAGAAGATGTATGAGTTGTGATATACAGTCTTTGTGAGATTCCACTGTTGTATCTGGATCCAGCTGTGATACAATTCATCACGTCTCTTTTACTTGCTTTGCTCATTATATTTTGTCGATATGCTTTAATAGGAATTGAAGTTGCCTTTACAAAAGGGATGATCTTTAAAAATACAATTGTTCATCCTGGAAAAGAATTGTAGTTTTCTCTGAAATTTTATGGTCATGATAACTAAATAAATTATAAAGAGAAAGGTGTACAAATGTAGCCTATATCAGCGGTATATTTAACAATATGCTAATATCTAAACTAAAGAACAAACAGCTGATAATTCATAAAAGCCTGATAAACCAACCTTTATCTAAAGTTCTTAACAGTCAATCCTTACACTACAAATAAGTGTCTTCATAAATTTCACCTTATCTTAAAATCTGAACAAGAAAAATCATAATTTGTAGTTCTATGAATTACTGAAATTTATTATTATAATTTCTAACGTATATCAAAACACATTCCGAATGTTTATGAGCTGTCTGGAAAAACAAATTTCATAAGAAAAAGAATTAAATTACCAATTCGAGCCAATCTAAAAATTGTGCCAAAACCAGTTATTTTATTATCGGTCGTTTAAAAAAAATTCCCCAATGGTGACAAGGTGTCACCCAGCATTTCCTGACTCCATCCAAGACCCTAATGGCATGAAAACAATGGATAAACATTAGATTCTCACCATTACCCTTTCAAATGAAATCTTGCCCTTCTTTCAGTAGACTAGAGGTCGAGCTTTCGATGACACTAGGAGCAGATAGCCATCATTCGCGGGGATGAGATTCCTTACGGAGCTCGGTTAACAGGCACCAATTAGGTCACAAAGGAAATCCTCAACCAAGTTAAGATGGTTTTTGTTACTGTCTGGTCGAGAGTCACCCGACCTCACCGCTCTAAGGTATGTACTATAACAGGATATATCGTCCAGCTAGGACAAGATTTTAAGCCTCCTCCTACCTTTTCACAGTCGCAGGGCCCCCGCAGTTCCATACATACCTCCAGACCAATCCTACAGTCGTCCATGAACCAAGGTATCTACAAAGAGAGGTGGCGTCATCATTCAATATCCCAGAGGTCTCTTTGTGTAGTTTGCTGAACATCTGTGCGAGAAGTCTCCTGATGTTTGGTGCGGACGTGGTTCTTGTCGTCATCTCTTGCCGGCTAGGCAACGCCCCCTTTACCCACCCCTGGGCAGCTGTGTGGTGAAGGGAGGTTTGTATAATTGTAATTTAATTGAAATGTTATTCATTACACATCTTAAGTTACTGTAATTCTAATTCTTCGAAGAAATCTATGCTTAATATAAGCTAGTTGTAATTAAAATTTGCTAAAGGAATAATGACGTCATCCTGCAGATTTGACGTCACATACCGAAATAATTCTTGGAAATCAATGAAAATCTAAACATTTCCTTACGTTTTCCTGATTTTATGTGGCACCATACACCATAATTTAGCCATGCTAAAATGTCAATATAGCTAAAAAGACGCCTTCCCTCTTTCAGCACTGAAATATGAAGAGCAAAATGTCAATATAGCTAAAAAGACGCCTTCCTCTTCAGCACTGAAATATGAAGAGCAGAGTATAAATGGGGAGGAGCTTAGAGATAAAAAACGATCAAGCAAATATCGTCGGGGTCTGTGGTATCAATACATAAAAGGAGATGTGCCAATAGACCGAGGTGACGTTGATTGACAACATTAAGAAGAAAGTATCACTCATTGATGTCAGAATACCATGTGACACCGGAGTAAAAGAGACAAGATTGAAAATATCAGGAGAGAGAGAGAGAGAGAGAGAGAGAGAGAGAGAGAGAGAGACTTTGATATCATAGTATATCGAACATAGACACTCTACTAGCCTGTTTAAGTAGTGCCAAGAATAGTCAGAATCTAGACTTGGAATAAAAATTGACCCTTGAAACACTATACGGATTTTAAAACGAATGTTTACCACAGCCTCTGGCACCTTTAAATAGAATTAAAATTGACTTTTAAGCAACAATGAGAAAATCATAATTATGAAAATAGACCTACATAATATTCATCAGTTGATACTATAATACTTTTTAATTAAACATGTTTATAAGATGGTTTACTTCAGGAATAGAGGTAAAAATAATGAAAAAAAGGTCAATATAATTAAAATTTAAAAATACAAAAAATAGAAATGTAGTATAAATAAAATATAGTAAGAAAAATGAAACTGAAATAAATTAATACTTATAAATATAAAAATAATATATATAATAATAAAAAAATTTTATAAAAAAATAAAAATTAAAATTATAATTTATATGCATACAACTAGGAAAATGGTAATAATGAAATTTAGTAATAAAAACAATAACTGTAAAAATAAAAATAATTATAAAATTATGAAATAATAAATACAATTAGTAAAATATAATAAAAATAACATTTTAAATGTAGATAATATATATGAAAGTAAAAAAATACGAAAATAAAAAAGTAATATTATCAATAATAAAAATAAAAATAATAATAAAAATAAAAGTAAGAATAAATAATAATAAAAAAGAATCAAAGAAAATAAATAAATAAATAGAAATAGATAAAAAGATAATAACGAATACATAAACAATAAAATTAAAATTATGTAAATGAATAAAAAAATTAAAAAAATGAATAAATAAACAAAAAATTTAATAATAAATAAATAAAATAAAGAAAAATATATCAACTAGATAAAATAAATAAATAAAGTAAAAATAAATAAATACAAGTATATAACAATGAATAAAATAAATAAAATTAAAATATAAAAATGAATAAACAAATAAATAAATAAAATTGATAAATAAAAAAAAAAAATCAAATAAATATTTAAAAAAAAAAAAATAATAAAAAATCAAAATAGATAAATAAATAAATAAATAAAAATAAATAAATAAGAAGTATACAATGAATAAATAAATAAAAATTTTTATATAAAAAAGGAATAAACAAATAAATAAATAAATTGATAAATAAATCAATCAATATTTAAAAAAAAAAAAAAAATAAAAAAAATAAATAAAAACCAAATCAAAATAAAGATAGATAAAAAATAAATAAAAGCATTAAAAAATAGATAAAATAAAATAAAAATAATAGTAAATGAATAAAAATAAGTAGAGAATGAAAAGTAAATATAAAAATTAAATAAATTAAAGAAAAAATTATTTATATAAAAAATATATATTAATTAATAAATGAATAAATAAATAAACAAATAAACAAAATAAATAAATGAAAAATAAATAGATAAATAAAATAAAAGATAATAATAAAAAATAAACAAAAAAATAAAGATAAATAAATATAAATAAATAAAAGATAAATAAATAAAAATAATTAAAAATTAAAAATACATAAATTAATATAAACATATAATAAATAATCAAAAATAAAAAATAGGTAAATAAATGAATAAAAAATATAATAAATTAAAAAAATAACAATAAATAAAAATAAATGCATAAATAAACAAATATAAAAATAAATATACAAGTAAAAATAGATAGATGATAAATAAGATAATAAATAAATAAAATAAATAAATATATGAAATAAATATTATTATTAGAATTGATATAAATTTTAAAATTAATAAACAATTTACATAAGTAATAAAAATAAATAAATGCATACATAAATAAATATATAGAAATAAATTAATTAATAAAATACGTATAAAAAATAAACACACAAATAAAAATAAATAATTACAATAGAAATAATAAATGGATAAATAAACAAATATATAAAAATATATAAATAAATAAATAAAAAAAACAAAATAAAGTAAAAAAAGTAAATAAATATGTATAACAAATAAATAATAAATAAAATTAATAAATAAAGATGAATAAAATCAATACCATAAAAAATAAATAATTATATATAAATAAATAAATAAATTCATAAAAATAAATAAATTTCATAAAATAAATAAAAATAAAAATGAAAAATAAAAAATAACTTAATCAAAATAAATAGATAAATAAAAATAAGTGACAAAATAATAAAAATTAATAAATAAACAAAATAAATAAAATTATATAAACAATAAATAAATAAATATATAAAAGAAATATGTAAATGAATAACTAATTAAATAAAATAAATAAATATAAAAAATAAAAAAATAAAAACAACACTAATAACCACAATAAAAACAAAAATAAAGAATGATTACAATAATAATATAATAATAATAAACAGAAAACTAAGAATAATGAAAATAAAAATAAAATAAAAGTAAAATTTAAAGTAACGTAAAAAGTGAAAATAAAAATAATGGCAATAAAATTATAATATTAATAAAAATAAAAATAAATAAAAATAAAAATAATAAATTAAATAAAAAATTTTTTTTTATAAAGTATATGTAAATAATAAAAATAAAGACAAAACTAATAACATAATAATAATAATAAATTGAAATAAAAATATATATAAAAAGTAAATTTAATAAAAACCAAATAGAATGATGAAATAATGATAAGTAAAATATTAAATAATAATAAAAATACAAAATCGAAAATAATATCATGTATATAATAAAAAATAAAAATAAAAAATACTAATAACTGTATTAATATAAAAATAAAGATGGAAAAGGATAATTAGAACAATTGAATAATAATAATAATAATAAGCAGAATCTTGAACATATATGGGGCAGAGGAAAGCACCATCAGCTTCCTCAAAAATACAATGGGCAACTGGAATACAGTATTTACAAGCTCTGGAAAAAGACTAGGAGAGGTTAACATTAGGAAAGGGTTCTTCCAGGGCGACTCACTGTCCCCACTACTCTTCGTAGTAGCCATGATTCAAATGACATAAGTACTACAAAAAGATGGACCCAAGCACGACTTCAGCGAGAGTTTCTACGACTTGTGCAAAGTGCGGTTACTGCCATTACAGTGACAGGGATGGGCAATCCTTCAGTTCTAGTAGGCCTCCAGCGCAGGGCCCTATATTTGCTGCACCTCCAGTGGTCGCTATCCTGCCCACCAGGTCCGCGCTTTCGATGACACTGGTGCGCAGATATCCCATCATTAGAGAGGTTAAGAGTTTCCTACGGAGCTTGGGTTAACAGGCACCAATTCGTCACCAAATGGAAAAGCCCTCAACCAAGTTAAGATGTTCTTGCTTACTGTCTGGTCGAGAGTCACCCGACCTCACCGCTCTCAGGTATGTACTATAGAGGTTATACCGTCCTGCTAGGACAAGATTTTAAGCCTCCTCCTACCTTTTCACAGTCGCAGGGCCTCCGCAGTTCCTTACATACCTCCAGACCAATCCTACAGTCCTCCAGGAACCAAGGTATCTAGAGGGGTAGCGCTCGTCATTAATATCCCAGAGGCCTCTTTGTGTAGTTTGCTGACATGTGACGAGAAGTCTCTGATGTTTGGTGCGAGTGTGGTTCTTTATAGTCCCCCTGTGGGCGTGGCAGGAGAGTCTCTTACACAAGTGCATGCTGGTCATAAAAAAGGTGGGTATAAGTTAGACAGCTAGAGCAAAGGAAATCGGCTTGTCGTCATCTCTTGCCTCCCTAAGCCACGCCCCCTTTACACCTGGGCGGCTGTGCGGGTGAAGGCAATACCATGTGACACCAGAGTAGCAGGACAAGATTGAAAAGTATCAAGACAGAGAGAGAGAGAGAGAGAGAGAGAGAGAGAGAGAGAGAGAGAGAGAGAGACTTTGATATCATAGTATATCTATAAAGACTGATATATAAATCTGTGCACTGATCTTCGCCCTGCATGTGAAAATGACCTCCATGGGCAGTCTACTCGCCTTGAAATACTCTACGGATTCTACAACGAATGTTTAACTACAGCCTCTGGCATCTTTGAATAAAATTAAAATTGACTTTCATAATTACTTATTTTAGACATGCCATCCTTCGGTACGTTGTTCAGCAGTTTAAGCAACAATAAGAAAAATCATAATTATTAAAATAGACCTACATAATATTACTACAGCTGAGGCTGTGATATTATTATAAGCTACCATATTTAAAAGCTGGTTTACTTCAGGAATAGAGGTAAAAGTATTGAAATATTATGAATGTATATTAAGATAAACAAAAAAATAATAGAAATGTAGTATAAATAAATAATGTTAAAAATAAACCTGAAATTAATGTTATTAAATAATAATAATAATAATAAATAATAATAAAATTGAAAATATAAAACTATATTAATATAAATACAACTTAGTATGATAATAATAATGGAATTTAGTAATACAAACAATTATTGTATAAATAAAAATGAATATAAAAATTATGAAAATAATTACAACTAGTGAAACATAATAATAATAATAAAATTTCAAAATATAAATATGCATCAAAATGAAAAAATAATAATAAATATAAAAGCAAGAATAAATCATAATATAAAAAGAAAAATCATTGAGAATAAATGATAAATAAAAAAAAGATAAATAGATAAAGGCGAATAAATAAATAATGATTAAAACAAATAAAATAAATAAATAAATAAATAAATATAAATGAATAAAATTAAATAAATAAATAAATAAATAAATCAAATAAATAAATAAATAAAAAAATAGAAAAATAAATAAAAAAGAAAATTGATTTAAATATAAATAAAATTAAATAAATATATCAAATAAATAAATAAACAAAAAGTAATATAAAAGAATAAAAAAATAAAAATTGATAAAATCAAAAAGTATATTAAAATAAATAAAAAATATAAATAACAAAATAAATAAATAAAAAACAAGTAAATATAAAATGTGAATAAATTAAATAAAAAAAATAAATAAAACAAAAGTAAATATCATAAATAAAATAAATAAATAAATAACAAAAAATACATATAAAATACAATAAATAATAAAAATAAATATAGGAATTAAATGAATCAATAAAGGAAATAAATAAAAGAAACCAAATAAATAAATAAATAAAACAAAAAATAAATAAAAATAATAGAATGAATAAATAACAAAAAATAGATGGATAAAAAATGAAAACACAAAATAATAAATAAATAAAATAAAGTATAGAAATAAATTAAAAATAAAAAAATAAAATAAATACAATAAAGAAATAATATAATTCGAATAAACATAATAAAATAAATAAAGGTACCTAAACAAATAAAAAATAAAATTAAAAATAGAAAATAATGAATGAATAAACCAAAAAATAAAGGTAATAAATATATGAAGATAAATAAACAAATGAATAAAAGTAAAATAAATTAATAAATAAATAAAAAATAAACAAAATAAAGTGGAAAAATTTAAACCCCTAAAATAAATTATTTAATAAATAAACATATACATACATAAATAAAAAAAAATAAGCCAAAATAAATAAAATAAATAAAATAAATAAATAAATTTAAATTAAAATAAATAAAAAAAGTAACAAATAAAATTAACAAAAGTGACATACATAAATAAATAAACAATAAAATAAATAAATACAAAAAAATAACTCTTAAAAATAAACATTAATTAACAATCTATAAATTTAAAAATAAACAAAATATAAATAAATTCAAAGTTAATAAATAAATAAATAAAAATTAAAATAAATTAAATTTGACAAATTGAATAAAAATAAAAAAATAATAAAAATTTAAATTAAATTAAAATTTGAATAAGAAATCAAATAACAAAAATAAAAAAGTAAACAAATAAAAAAAATAAAGAAATAAAATAAGATAAATATCAAATAAAAATAAATAAATAGAAATACAAATTAAGAACCAATAAATTAAAAATAAAAATAAACTCCACATAGAAAACAAAAACAAATTAATAAAAATGTGATATAAAATAAACAATATAAGAAAAATAAATATATAAATAAAAATAAAATAAAAAACAAATAGATAAATAAAAAATATAAATATATAAAATAAACATCAATAAATAATTATAAATGAATAAGAGTCAAAAATAAAAATTAATAAGAATAAATAAAAGTAATAAATAAAATCAATGAAAATAAAAAACAAAAATAAATAACAAATAAATAAAAACGAATGAATAATAATAAATAAAACATAAATAAATAAATAAATAAATAATAAGTAATTAAATAAGTATAAGCTAGTTTTAGTTTAGTTTAGTTTTTATTTATATCATATTAGTACAATTCTCCACACAATTCTAGCAAAGCCGCCTAAGCTGTAGAGCTTCTATGGCAGGCTACTATAAAAAACGTTCAATGCAATAAAAATCAGCAAAAAGCACAGACATTGATACATACAAAATGAGACAATATTTAGAACAACGAATCAAGACACACACACACAATACATAAAGTTAGACAAAATTTAAAAACAATGGAAATCCATTTAATAGCACAGATTCGACAAAATTACAGCATATAAAACAATGGAATGAGAACTTAATCAACTGGACGTACGTCTCGCAATTAGTACCATCATGTGAACTAGGGAATTGTCCATCCTAACAAAGTCAGGTAAGTCTTCATTAGTTAGCATTACATCTATTTCATGCAAGTCCTCGTGTTTTAGCTCTAAGACAAACCTTGGTTAGCAGTTGCTGGTACAAAACTACCTCTCTGTTAAGCATAAATCTGACAGTATGGTCATCTGCATTACTAATTAATTATATTTCTTCCTCATCTGAACTTTCATCCAATAGTATTGTTGAATTTAATTCAGTCTTATTATTTTTCCCAATAACAGGACCTCATTGATATATTTTTCTTCCTACCTTCATCCATTATGAGATATGTCCAATCAATTTTTGATTCATCCTCATATATTATTGAATGCTCATAATAAATTTCTCTGATTCATCTTCATCAATTCGTTCACACGCAAATAATTTGTCAGAGCTCTGAGTATCAAGGCTTGCATTATTAAAGTTGTTTATTCCTGACTAATGACATTTCTTCAAAAAACTGATCGCTACTATTTATTTCACTATTATAGCCATTAATTCTGGACTACCTGGACTAACATTATTATCCATCTTAGTTTCTTGGATGTTCGCTTCTCTAGAAGATGTCGTCTCGGATACATCGATCAGATTTATGCAAGGCTTTCATTCTTCTAGCTGAAAACAAACATTTTCTCTATTTCTGCGCTGCAAATTGATTTTATTTTCTCCACAGTCTAACATTATTCTACATCTCCTCATAGCTTTATATGAAAAACAGAGCTTGAGTAGGATAAAATCTTTCTTCTAGTACTACAAACACTTCCTTAAAAGTTTTGTCTAAAATCTCTATGTCCAGTGTGACATTACCCAAAGCATTAATCTGTTTTCCTGCTATTCCTCTTATAATTCTCCCAGGACCTTGTATGTCTGAATCAGCAAAGCCTAAATGTTTTATTGATGTTTGTTTAGCTATAACTATTTACTGTACTGCCTGTATCTAAATATATTGAGCATTGTTTTTACCATTAATTCTTGTTTGGATGATATGGTAAATCTTCCTGGCATATTTCACAATCCTTTACTGAAAATACTATCTCCCTATTTCCTTCAAAAGGCAACTTGAATGTATCTTCCTTATCTACAGTGATATTTCATTCTCATTCTTAATTGGTAACGAGGCTTTCTTTCGTATACTACCCTTTCTGTAATTGTCACTGCGTCTGATTATTATTTTGGGTGTACTTATTGAGTATTATTGTTTGTATGATTATTATTAAACCAACATTTCTGTGTTAAGTGACCTGTTCTATTACAATTGGAACAATATCTTGGTCGCCTACAAATGTTGAGTGCATGGTTGGAATAACCACAATTGGCACAATTTTGCTTCCTGTCCATTATTTTGTTTTATTATCTCCTGGACTCTGACTATGGGTTGGCCCGTTTGAACTTTGAGTTTGATCACCATTGTTGGATTTCCCCTGGGCTGTTGAGGCCTATATCTACTATTTCTGTTTGCTTGGAAAAATCTACCATGCTGTGCTTATGATTATTCCTAGGATCTTGTTTCCCTGTTGTCTATGGTTGAAATTTTCTAGATCTTTCTGGAACATTATCTGTCCTTCTCTGAAAATTATTCCAATTTCTACCTGTTTCCATTATTTTTACAAAACCAGTAAATTCCTTTGTTAGATTCAGTTCTCTTTTTCGCAATTCCCTTTGCATGAACTTTAAAACTATCACTCTTGGGATTAGGTTTTTGTTTCTTGAAAACTTTTATCTTCCTCCCCGATAGCTTCCTATACTGTACCATAGGCAATGTAGTTTAATACCTATCTTAAACTCACTAAATCTGCTACATCATCAGTAAAATTATTACAATTGCCAATATATACTTATGTTCTCTTTAAATCATTAGTTGTAAGTTAGGATGGCATCATCTACATCAGTATGGAGGTTTGCTATACTATTACCATCCATACTTCTGTGTAAAAACTTACTGAGGTTGTACCATCGATCTTGCTGAGTGATAGGCTCCCAAATTTCAAAACACACTTCTTAAATTCTGTAAAAGTTTTGATTTCCTTGAACCCGAATGAATTTAGGGTCCGATGAGCATCTCCCTTCTCTGAAATAACATAGAGTAAAGCTTCATCTATTTTCTTGAGCTCATCGGCAATTCAACGGATGAAATCAGTTTCGAAGTGTCGGCTATCCACTGCGACACCAAGTATGATTCTAATTTATTCTTCTCTGGATGACCCTTTTCTACATTACCGCAAAAGCGTATAGCCTGTGTTATTACAGCAGCCTGTGCCATTCTAGAATACCTAGGCACTAGTAATTGGTTAGTACTGTTATATGGCTAGAAACAATCACACGAGTCGTGTTTATATTCGCTACTGTCGAAAGCGGCTACTCTGTTGACTCTCACATACGTGATGTCGTGGGGGAAAATTTGTCTGACTACTCAGTCGATAGTCGGTCAGGGGTGGGCGTAGACTATAAATGGTCCGAGTTTTTGGAGTTCTGCTAACGTTGCAACCTGGCTATGATTTCATTAAAATTTCTGTTCATTTCATACTACAGCATGGACTAAGATACAATTTAAAGTATATATTCATTGTTGTACATACTTATCTTCACCGTTGGCAGAAGTCTTATCGTACTATGTAGTCCCTATCTTGCCTATATAATTTTTATATGATTACATCTAACGTTTCTTCCTTCAATCTGGAAAAACATTAACATTAGTACATGCCGTTATTCTTTATTTACACCATTGCACTTCGCGAATCATTCATAAACTGAAATAAAATATTCTTTATAAGTTCTAGATCACACAACAACAAAGGAAGAAGAAAAAATAAAAAAATTATTTTCTTTTACAAAATAAAATTACAACAACAAAATAACAAAAGAATGATTATGATAAAAACTATCTTTAGAAAAGCATTACTATTATCATTAAGCAGTTCGGTGTGAGAAAAATTCTATTTTAATTTATCATCATACGTTAATCTATTAGGATTCTTCAAACTTACTCTTCTTTCTTTGGTTTCTGGTTGCGTCGAACACTTCCGTGCTGCCTTGTAAATTTTTCGTTGCCGTCACCAACCGTTCTCTTTCGTGATGACTGTTGGCGCTGTTGGTGAATTGGGCGCTATCTCTACCGTAATGATGGTTAGCGCTCTTATGTTGATTGAATTCAGCAATGGTTTATTATGAAGCTCTGCTGTGCTGAATTTGAAGATCCTGTTTTTTCCGCTAATATTGGAACAGTCAAGTTGGCTTGGGGATTGCGGAATTCTGCAATGACTACACCATTACGGGACGTCCACTAATCTTCGTAGCTTCTCACTGCATTTCGCCCTGGGAGAAAGAAGTAGGTTACTTCCACTTGATGAATTTTTGTTCGCCCTTTTTCCCTCTTGTTATGAAGTTGTTGAGTCTAGGCGGGTGCCCAGTCTAGGAGATATGGTTCATTAACTTACCCTTCGACGAATTTCCCTTTTCTTCGTCCTTCGAGTTATTGAACTCTGTAATTCTTTTCTTCAATTGTAGAATGTTTTGTGCCTTCGAAATTTTGTTGTTTGTTGGTTCTGTTGTTATAGCGCTAATCACTAAGCGCTCCGCTTTTCAGCGATAAGTCAATTAATATGTCTGTCGGAAGGTATAAAATTTCTCCGCCTTTTACATCTCCACTGTGTCTGTGTGTGTACTATGTGTGTTTAGTCACTATACGCGTTGGTCTTTTGCACTTAGAATCCCATATTCGCTACCACCATTTGCATGTTACGACAAGTTCTTCGTTCCCTTTTATTTTTGGTTATTATTTGTTATAATGTTATATGGTGGTACTCTTATCTACACAGCGTTGAGTTTCTATCTCTATTAAGAACTTGATCATATAAATATATTTCTAATACTTCTCTATTCTTCCGGACTACTGTTCTGCATACTGGCCAATTCTCGATCTTCTTGGTTGGTCTCTCAGGAGGCAAATCACGTAGAGAAAATATGTGAGTTCGGTTTCCTTTAGAATTCTGGCCAAGTTAAACACTTTTTTTTTTTTTTCTTAATTATTATTGTAAAACTCACAATCTCACTTTCCTATCACACGTCTTAATGACCAGGATAAACGGAGTTTAAACCGACACAAGTTATGCATCCGAAGTGAGTAGTTAACTGATTCTTTCCCATCTTCCAACTGAACTATCGACCAATTTCTGATTTCTGGCTCCGCCTCTTCTTCTTCTGGATCCTTTTAAGACCACCCTAATTCTTCATAATTGGGTAACTTTAACGCCTACCACTTCCGGCAACGACATCTAACAAATCATGGTGTATGATGTGAGGCAGTAGTAAGCTACCTCCACCCACTTGTTATTCATTGCTCCTGAGTCAAAATTTACGTCTAACAGTTCGCATCATCGATTTTTGTTGTCTCACTCAGTCCTTTTCTGCGTTTACGAGTGTCGTAATCGCAAACAACCTGGTTTGCGTTTCTCTTCTACTTCTCTTTCGCCTTTATCTACTAAAAACGCTACTATGAGAGTTTCCTAGCTAAGATATTTTCCTACATAAACTAATCTTAACCAGACTTCTGCTCAACATATATACTTTGTGTGTGTGTATATATATATATATATATATATATATATATATATATATATATATATATATAGTATATACATATATATATATATATATATATAATATATATATATATATGTACATACATTATATATATACGTATATATATATATATATATATATATATATATATATATATATATACATATATATATATATATCTATATATATATATATATATATATATATATATATATGTGTACATACATACATACATATATATATATATATTATAGATATATATAAATATATATATATATAAAATACATATATATATATATATATATATATATATATATATATATATATATATATATATATAGTCTATTGTCTATGTAAGTATATCACATACATCCATTCAGGAAATCACAGACAACCACATCAGAAGAAACATTTATTTGAGACGTATCGATTCAATGTGTATCTTCAGTCTGTGAGATAAAAACATATTTATTAACATTAAATAAGAGCAGGATTCTTAATATAGTAAAAAAAAATACAAGACTAAAATTAACTTAAAATTGGCAGAAAGGACTAAAAAATTGACAAGTAAAACGAAAAAAGTAAAAAGTACAATAAAAAACAAATACTAATCACAACCAACCGTTAGTTGAGAAGGAAGGAGGTAGAATGACTAGACTTGGGCTAGAAGTTAAAATGTTGACTATGCCAGATAAAGCGGAGAAGTGAAAACTCCACTATTCAATGAGGGAACAAGACGGTTAATATATAATGACTCTAGAGTGGTTAGGTAATCAGAGTCTTTAACTGACCCGCCTAAAATAGAGAAGTGTTGTTTAATTCCAACCTCTATCTTGCCATTGATTGCGTGATTATTTATGTTTTGAGTGTTCAGGCTACTTAATTTTTGACCTGAATGGCATGGATATATATATATATATATATATATATATATATATATATATATATATATACTATATATATACATAAAATATACACACACATTTACATATTGTAGATACACAGCCAGACAGCCACACACTCACATACACACACACACTCACTCAGACAGTCAGCCATATATATATATTGTGACGAAGTGGCCTAGAGTATCTGGGTCTGGATACATTAATACTTGGTATTAATGGTATCCCGATACCATTAATACTAGTACAAGATGACCCTTTATTCCTGGGTCTGGGACACCCTTTTGTACTTAGGGCCACAGTTTGTTCAAGTACCTGGTTATTACTTACCTCACTACAGCCAGACACCTGACCTTATCATCACAAATACTAAACGACTGAATACTCTAAGGTGATAGTGATCCCTTTTATAACTGAAACGTTAAGAAAAACACAATCAGTTCTAAGTTCATTAAAATAGGTGTGAGGTAATCTTAATTAAAGGCATCACTCCTGCAATTTCAAATCTAAGTATTTTTCCCTGATTCTGTTTTATTTGTGGGAAACGTCACAATTATCACTATATTTCTACCTAAACAAAAATTAAATATAATACTTAATTGTTATATACTGGCGGAAGTAAATGAAACTCTTCCAAAAATTTTAAATACAAAAATTTATTTCTAAATTCAAAATTTATAAGTGAAATTCACAATCAGGAAAATTGTTATACTTGAAAACAAAAGTTTAATTAATTCTTGAATTAATATTAACCAAAATTAAATCAAAGTTTATCAAGAAAATTAATTAAATTAAATCATAAAGCAATAATTAAATTTGAAATGAAATTCAATTAACTACAAATTAATTTGCAAGTGTTAAATTCCAACAATTACATAATAGAATATTATTCAAACTAATTAAACAAAATAAAGACAATGCAAAAACATAATGCATAATATGAAAACAATTAAAGCATTGACAGTACAAACATTAATCATATAAAATTGGATATGTCAAAGCAACAAAGTAAAAGATAAATGTATTTAAAAAATGATAATTTTATCCAATGGTAAAATAAAACCTCAAAGTGCACTTCAAAACATTTGAAAAAATACCTTTATACGCAGTTGCAAACTCCAATCAAAAGGCCTGTTACAATCTTTCAACCTCTTCAATATTTTCGTGGGCGCCTTCACAAAAATAATATTAGTAACACTATGCTCATATTCCACAAACAACACATACGTTAAGACAGTTACTGAGTGACCTTTCAAATACAAATGTAAGTTACATTATTACGTTAAATTAAACACTCGCGAACGAGCGAGCGCGAGAGAGAGATTTTGGGAGAGAGAGAGAGAGAGAGAGAGACTTGAGAGCAATGCTACACTCTATAGCGCACGCCGCTACGTCTCAAAAGCGAATTAATCTATACTGCGTATCAGGGTGAATGGAGGTAGTTGAGCGTACGACGTCCGAGCGAAAACATATTACGTCAATCTCTATAGGGATATTGAGCAGAAAGAACAAGGCCCCTTGTTCCGTTACAGGCCAGATAGGGACGTAACAAAATTAGCTTAGCTAATCTATTTTCAAGGGTTGGATAACCGCAAGTTCTGCTCAGACAAAGCAGTCTCTCTCTATGTTAAACATCATTGTAGGGCAGGTTCTCAAAGGACTCGATGCGGCATGGAGGTCCCTATGCACGTGTTCACCGCCGATAAAGAATCAGCTTAGCAAAAGACATTCTCAAAGTGTGGATACAACCCTTTCAAAGGCTTGCTAAATAAGCTTCCACTCTCTCTGTCTTACGTTACTTCAAATGAAAAGTTGGACCACTTAACAGTTTTATCTTTAGCTTTAATTTGGGAATCTGAACACAAAAACATACATTCAAAAATAAAATGATACACAGGTTCTGAGGTGAATTAATCATATTACCAAAATTATAATTGCATTACAAAACTTACATTATAAGAATATATATATATATATATATATATATATATATATATATATATATGTATGTATGTATGTATATATATAATATATATACATTTATATATATATATATATATATATATATATATATATATTATATATATATATATATATATATATACATATATGTGTGTATATTATATATATATACTACACATTTATATACATTTATATATATACATACAAATATATATATTATGGGCCTTTAGTGATCGCAAGCGATCTCACCCCTGGGACATACAAGGGGTTTTACGCCGCGCCAGAGGTTGCCGCAGTAGTATATGCAAATATTCAACCCATTATGCATTGCATAACTAGGATGCCCATTTATTTGACTACGAAAGGGGGACAAAAGTATAGTAAGACCATAAGCACCTTGCATTATGTTGAGTCGTTATAAATTCATAAATATATTCAATTACAGGTGATGATAAATGAGAAAAGTCTATCAATCAGTGCTTTTTATTCAGACATTTTAAGGTCTATCAATTAGTGTTTTTTGATTCAGATATTATTGCTGAAAAAAAATTAAACAGAAAATTATTCTTTAAATTAAAAAAAAATTTTTCTTACGTCATTCTTTGCGTATTTTTGCTTGATTTGCTCTTTAAGTATCTCCAATAACAGAAAATGATAAATATGGTTAATCAATGACATTGATTTTTATTCAGGACGTTATTTATTGCTGACATTTTAAACAAAAATTAGTCTCTAATTTTTAACGGACAAACTGTAGTAATACATGAAAAAAAGGAAGGTCGAAAGGGAGACTTGTTAGGGCGTCACACCAAGACCGCAATTTTTGGGGGATAAAGGTTCAAAAAGAGGCACTGTCCCCCCTCAAAGGGGACGTAGAATAATCACCTATGCATAACCCATATTTTGCATATATGGAAGGCATTGAACTTACTTTGTTTTTTTTACGCCGCGCCAGAGGTTGCCACAGTAGTATATGCAAGTATTGAGCCCATTATGCATTGCATAACCCATATTTTGCATATATGAAAGGCATTGAACTTACGGGTTTTTACGCCGCGCCAGAGGTTGCCACAGTAGTATATGCAAGTATTGAGCCCATTATGCATTGCATAACCCATACTATGCATATATGGAAGGCATTGAACTTACGGGTTTTACGCAGCGCCAGAGGTTGCCACAGTAGTATATGCAAGTATTGAGCCCATTATGCATTGCATAACCCATATTTTGCATATATGAAAGGCATTGAACTTACGGGTTTTTACGCCGCGCTAGAGGTTGCCACAGTAGTATATGCAAGTATTGAGCCCATTAGCATTGCATAAACCCATACTATGCATATGGAAGGCATTGAACTTACGGTTTTTACGCCGCGCCAGAGGTTGCCACAGTAGTATATGCAAGTATTAATCCCATTACGCATTGCATAACCCATATTTTGCATATATGAAGGCATTGAACTTAACGGGTCTTTACGCCGTGCCAGAGGTTCACACAGTAGTATATGCAAGTATTGAGCCCATTATGCATTGCATAACCCCATACTATGCTATATGGAAGGCATTGAACTTACGGGTTTTTTTACGCCGCACCAGAGGTTGCCACAGTAATATATGCAAGTATTGAGCCCATTATGCATTGCATAACCCATACTATGCATATATGGAAGGCATTGAACTTACGGGTTTTTACGCCGCGCCAGAGGTTGCCACAGTAGTATATGCAAGTATTGAGCCCATTATGCATTGCATAACCCATATTTTGCATATATGGAAGGCATTGAACTTATGGGTTTTTCGCCGCGCCAGAGGTTGCCACCAGAGTATATGCAAGTATTGAGCCCATTATGCATTGCATAAACCCATAATTTTGCATATATGGAAGGCATTGAACTTTCGGGTTTTTACGCCGCGCCAGAGGTTGCCACAGTATTATATGCACAAGTATTGAGCCCATTATGCATTACATAACCCAAACTATGCATATGGAAGGATTGAACTTACGGGGCGCCGCGCTATGGAGGCATATTGACTTAGGGTTTTTTTACGCCGCGCATTAGGTGGACAGTATATATGCAAGTATTGAGCCCATTATGCACTGCACAACCCATAATATGCTATGGAAGGCATGAACCCTTACGGGTTTTTTACGCCGCGCCAGAGGTGCAAAGTGTATGCAGTATGAGCCCATTAGCATTGCATAAACCCATACTATGCATATATGGAAGGCATTGAAACTTTTTACGGTTTTTATTCCGCGCCAGAGGTTGCCACAGTAGTATAGCCAAGTATTGAGTATGCATGCACAACCATTACTTTGTATGAAAGGCTTGAAACTTACAGGTTTTTACGCCGCGCCAGAGGGTTGCCACGTAGTAATGCAAGTATGGAGCCCATATGCCATTGCATAAACCCCTATTTTGCTATATGAAAAGATTGAACATACGGGTTTTTACGCCGGGGCCCCGCCAGAGGTTGCACAGTAAGTAGTATACGCAAGTATTGAGACCATTATGGCATTTGGCATAACCCATACTATGCATATATGGAAGGCATTGAACTTACGGGTTTTTACGCAGCGCCAGAGGTCGCCCACAGTAGTATATGCAAGTATTGAGCCCATATGCAGTGCATAACCCATATTTTGCCTATATATGAAGGCATTGAACTACGGTTTTTACGCCGCGCCAGAGGTTGCCACAGGAGTATATGCAAGTATTATTGAGCCCAAATTATGCATTGCAGAAAACCCATACATGCATATACGGAAGGCATGAACCTTACGGGTTTTTACGCCGCGCCCCAGAGGTTTGCAACAGTAGTATTATGCAAGATTGAGCCCATTATGCATTTGCATAACCGATACTAGCATATATGGAAGGCATTGAACTTACGGGTTTTACGCATCGCCAGAGGCTGCCACAGTAGTATTATGCAAGTATTGAGCCCATTATGCATTCATAACCCATATTTTGCATATATGAAAGCCCATTGAACTTACGGGTTTTTACGCCGCCCAGAGGTTGCCACAGTAGTATATGGAAAGTATTGGAGGGCCCAGTATGGCATTGCATAACCCCTTAACTAGGGAATATATTTTTGGAAGGCATTGAACCTTACGGGTTTTTACGCGCGCCAGAGGTTGTCCACCAGTAGTATATGCAAGTATTGAGGCCCATTAGCACTGCATAACCACATACTATGCATATTAGGAGGCATGAACTTACCCGGGTTTTTAACGCCTTGCCGAGGTGGCCACAGTAGTATATTGCAAGTATTGAAGCCCAATATGCATTTTGCATAACCCATTACTTTTGGCATATTGGAAAGGCATTGAACTTATGGGTTTTTATTTTACGCGCCGAGCCAGAGGTTGCCACAGTAGTATATGCAAGTATTGAGGCCCATTATGCATTGCATAACCCATTATTTTGCATATATGGAAGGGCATTTGAACTTACGGGTTTTTCACGCCACGCCAGACGGTTGCCACAGTAGGTATATGCAAGTATTGAAAGCCCATTATGCATTGCATAACCCCATACTATGCATATAATGGAAGGCATTGAACTTACGGGTTTTTAACAGCCGCGCCAGAGGTTTTTCTTACCACCCAGTTAGTATAATTGCAAGTATTGAGCCATCCCATTTGCATTGCATAAACACATACTATGCAGATATGGAAGGCATTGAACTTTACGGGTTTTTTAACGACCGCAGCCAGAGGTTGCCACAGTAGTCTATTTTGCAATGTATTGAGCCCCATTATGCCATTGCATAAACCCATTAACTATGGCCATATATGGAAGGCATTGAACTTACGGGTTTTTACCGCCGCTGCCAGATGGTTTGGCCACAGTCTAAGTATTTGCAAGGATTGAGCCCATTATGCATATTGACATTAACCCCATACTATGCATATATGGAAGGGCCAAATTGAACTTTTACGGGGTTTTTACGCCGCCGCCCAGAGGGTTGCCCACAGAAGATTATATGCAAGTATTGAGCCCATTATGCATTGCATAACCCATACTATGCATATAGGAGGGCATTGACCCTCACGGGTTTACGCACGCGCCAGAGGTTGCCACAGTAAAGGTATATGCAAGTTATTGAACCCATTATGCATTGGGCATTTTTAACCCATTTACCCCTATGCATATATGAAAAGGCCATGACTAGAACGGGTTTTTACGCGGCAGAGGTTGCCACAGGTAGTATAATGCAAGTATGGAGCCCATTAAGAATTGCACAAACCCATATTTTTGCATATATGGAAGGCACTTGAACTTACGACTTTTTACGCCAACGCTAAGAGGTTGCCACAGTAGTATATTGGCAAGTATTGAAGCTCATTATTTGCATTGCATAACCCATACTATGCATAAGATGGAAAGGCATTGAACTTACGGAGGGTTCTTTTTTAACGCCGCCGCCAGAAAGGTTTGCCACAGTAGTATATAGCCAAGGTATTAAGCCCACTTTATGGCATTGCATAACCAACCCTTATTTTTGCATATAACGAAAGGCATTGAACTTAACGGGTATTTTATTTTTAACGCCGCGCCAGGAGGTTGCCACAGTAGGTCATTATGCAAAGTATTGAGCCCAATTAAGGCATTGCATAACCCATACCTATGCATATTGGGAATGGAAGGCACAGAACTTACGGGTTTTTTTTAACGCCGCGCACCAGAGGTTGCTACAGTAGTATATGTAAGTATTGAGCCCATTAGCATTGCATAACCCATACTAGGCATATAGGAAAGGCATTGAACTTACGGGTTTTTCACGCACGCCAGAGGTTGCCCAACGTATTATATGCAAGTATTGCCCATTAGGCATTGCATAACCCATATTTTGCATATATGGAAGGCATTGAACTTACGGGGTTTTTTAACGCCACCCAGAGGTTGCCAACGTAGTATATGCAAGTATTTAGCCCATTATGGCATTGCAGAACCCAGATTTTGCATATATGGAAGGCATTGAACTTATGGGTTTTTTTACGCCAACGCCAGAGGTTGCCACAGTAGTATATGCAAGTATTGAGCCCATTATGCATTGCAATAACCCATATTTTTGCATATACGAAAGGCATTGAACTTACGGGTTTTTACGCCACGCCAGAGGTTGCCACAGTAGTATATGCAAGTATTGAACCCATTATGCATTGCATAACCCATATTTTGCATATACGAAAGGCATTGAACTATGGTGTTTTAACGCCACGCCAGAGGTTGCCACAGTAGTATATGCAAGTATTGAGCCATTATGCATTGCATAACCCATATTTTTGCATACGAAAGGCATGAACTTACGGGTTTTTTACGCCACGCCAGAGGTTGCCACAGTAGTATATGCCAAGTATTGAGCCATTATTTGCATTGCATAACCCATATTTTGCTATACGAAAAGGCATTGAACTTATGGGTTTTTTACGTCCACGCCAGAGGTTTTGCCAACAGTAGTATATGCAAGTATTGAGCCCATTATGCATTGCATAACCCATATTTTGCATATACGAAAGGCATTGAACTTACGGGTTTTTACGCCGCGCCAGAGGTTGCTACAGTAGTATATGTAATATTGAGCCCATTATGCATTGCATAACCCATTACTATGCATATATGGAAGCATTGAAAAAAAACAACGGTTTTTTTTACGGGTTTTTTACGCCGCGCCAGAGGTTGCCACAGTAGTATATGCAAGTATTGAGCCCATTATGCATTGCATAACCCATATTTTGCATATATGGAAGGCCATTGAACTTACGGTTTTTACGCCACGCCAGAGGGTTGCCACAGTAGATATGCAGTATTGAGCCCATTATGCATTGCATTATAAACCCATATTTTGCATATATGGAAGGCATTGAACTTACGGGTTTTACAGCCCACGCCAGAGGTTGCCACAGTAGTATATGCAAGTATTGAGCCCATTATGCATTGCATACCCATGTTATTTTGCATATATGGAAGGCATTGAACTTACGGGTTTTTAACGCCACGCCAGAGGTTGCCACAGTAGTATATGCAGTATTTGAGCCCATTAGCATTGCATAACCCATATTTGCATATATGGAAAGGCATTGAACTTATGGGTTTTTTTACCGCCGCGCCAGAGGTTGCCACAGTAGTATATGGCAAGTATTAAGCCCAATATGCATTGCATAAACCCATATTTTGCATATATGGAAGGCATTGAACTTACGGGTTTTTTTTACGCGCCAACGCCCAAGCCAGGGTTGCCACAGTAGTATATGCAAGTATTGAGCCCTTATGCATTGCATAAACCCATACTATGCATATATGGAAGGCATTGAACTTACGGGTTTTTTTACGCCAGCGGCCAGAGATTTGCCACAGTAGTATATGCAAGTATTGAGCCCATTATGCATTGCATAACCCATATTTTGCATATATGAAAGCATATTTGCATATATGGAAGGCATTGAACTTACGGGTTTTTACGCCGCGCCAGAGGTTGCCACAGTAGTATATGCAAGTATTGAGCCCATTATGCATTGCATAACCATAACTATGCATATATGAAGGCATTGAACTACGGGCGGGTTTTTTACGCCGACGCAGAGGTTGCCACAGTAGTATATGCAAGTATTTGAGCCATTATGCATTGCATAACCCATACTATGCATATATGGGAGGAAGGCATTGAACTTACGGGGTTTTTTTTTACGCCGCGCCAGAGGTTGCCACAGTATATTTGCAAGTATTGAGCCCATTATGCATTGCATAACCCATTACTATGATATATGGAAGGCATTAAAACTTACGGGGTTTTTACGCCGCGCCAGAGGTTGCCACAGTAGTATATGCAAGTATTGAGCCCATTATGCATTGCATAACCCATACTATGCATATATGGAAGGCATTAAACTTACGGGTTTTTACGCCGCGCCAGAGGTTGCCACAGTAGTATATGCAAGTTATTTGAGCCCATTTGCATTGCATAACCCTACGTATAAGCAAGTATTGAGCCCATCATTCATTGCATAACCCATATATGCATATATGGAAGGCATAAACTTAGGGTTTTTACGCCGCGCCAGAGGTTGCCACAGTAGATATGCAAGTTAATTTGAGCCCATTATGCATTGCATAACCCATACTATGCATATATGGAAGGCCTTGAACTTACGGGGTTTTTACGCCGCGCCAGAGGGTTGCCACAGTAGTATTGCAAGATTTGAGCCCATTATGCATTGCATAACCATACTTTGCATATATGAAAGGCATTGAACTTTCGGGTTTTACGCCGCGAGAGAGGTTGCCACAGTAGTATATGCAAGTATTGAGCCCATTATGCATTGCATAACCCATACTATGCATATATGGAAGGCATTGAACTTACGGGTTTTTACGCCGCGCCAGAGGTTGCCACAGTAGTATATGCAAGTATTGAGCCCATTATGCATTGCATAACCAATACTATGCATATATGGAAGGCATTGAACTTACGGGTTTTTACGCCGCGCCAGAGGTTGCCACAGCAGTATATGCAAGTATTGAGCCCATTATGCATTGCATAACCCATACTTTGCATATGGAAGGCATTGAACTTACGGGTTTTTACGCCGCGCCAGAGGTTGCCACAGTAGTATATGCAAGTATTGAGCCCATTATGCATTGCATAACCCATACTATGCATATATGGAAGGCATTGAACTTACGGGTTTTTACGCCGCGCCAGAGGTTGCCACAGTAGTATATGCAAGTATTGAGCCCATTATGCATTGCATAACCCATACTATGCATATATGGAAGGCATTGAACTTACGGGTTTTTACGCCGCGCCAGAGGTTGCCACAGAAGTATATGCAAGTATTGAGCCCATTATGCATTGCATAACCCATACTATGCATATATGGAAGGCATTGAACTTACGGGTTTTTTACGCGCGCCACCCGAGGTTGCCACAGTAGTATATGCAAGTATTGAGCCCATTATGCATTGCATAACCAATACTATGCATATATGGGAGGCATTGAACTTACGGGTTTTTACGCCGCGCCAGAGGTTGCCACAGTAGTATATGCAAGTATTGAGCCCATTATGCATTGCATAACCCATATTTTGCATATATGGAAGGCATTGAACTTACGGGTTTTTACGCCGCGCTAGAGGTTGCCACAGTAGTATATGCAAGTATTGAGCCCATTATGCATTGCATAACCCATACTAATGCATATAGAGGCATGAACTTACGGGTTTTACGCCGCGCCAGAGTTGCCACAGTAGTATATGCAAGTATTAAGCCATTATGCATTGCATAACCCTTATTTTGCATATATGAAGGCATTGAACTACGGGTTTTTACGCCGCGCCAGAGGTTGCCACAGTAGTATATGCAAGTATTGAGCCCATTATGCATTGCATAACCCATACTATGCATATATGGAAGGCATTGAACTTACGGGTTTTTAACCGCCGCGCCAGAGGTTTCAAGTAGTATATGGCAAAGTATTGAGCCATTTGACATTGCATAAACCCATACCATGGAATAGGATTGGAAAGGCCAATTGACTTACGTTTTTACGCCGCGCCGAGGTTGCACATAGATATGCAAGTATTGAGCCCATTATGCATTGCATAACCATATGCATATATGGAAGGCATTGAACTTACGGGTTTTTACGCCAACGCCAGAGGTTGCAACAGTAGTATGCAAGTATTGAGCCCTTATGCATTGCATAACATATGATATATGGAGGCATTGAACCTTATGGGGTTTTTTACGCCGCGCCAGAGGTTGCCACAGTAGTATATGCAAGTATTGAGCCCATTATGCATTGCATAACCCTATTTTGCATATTGGAAGGCATTGAACTATGGGTTTTTACGCCGCCGCCCAGAGGTTGCACAGTAGTATATGCAAGTATTGAGCCCATTATGCATTGCAATAAACCCATAATTTTGCATATATGGAAGGCATTGAACTTACGGGTTTTTACGCCCCACGCCAGAGGTTGCCACAGTAGTATATGCAAGTATTGGACCCATTGCATTGCATAACCCATATTTTTGCATATATGGAAGGCATGAACTAGGGTTTTTACGCCCACTCCAGAGGTTTGCCACAGTAGTATAGCAAGTATGAAGCCCAATTTGCATTGCATTAACCTAATTTTGCATATATGGAACATTGAACTTACGGGTTTTTACGCCACACCAAGGTTGCCACAGTAGTATATGCCAAGTATTAGCCCATTATGCAATTGCCATAACCCAATTATTTTGCATAATGGAAGGCATGACTATGGGTAACCGCGCCAGAGGTGCCACCGTTGTATATGCCCAGTTATTGAGCCCAATTAGCATAACCCATACCCTTATTTTGCATATATGGAAGGCAGTGAACTTACTTTGGGTTTTTACGCCACGCCAGGGAGGTTGCCACAGTAGTATATGCAAGTATTGAGCCCATTATGCATTTGCATAACCCATACTATGCATAGATGGAAGGCATTGAACTTACGGGTTTTTACGCGCGCCAGAGAATTGCCCACAGTAGTATATGCAAGTATTGAGCCCATTATGCATTGCATAACCCATATTTTGCATATATGGAAGGCATTGAACTTACGGGTTTTTACGCCGCGCTAGAGGTTGCCACAGTAGTATATGCAAGTATTGAGCCCATTATGCATTGCATAACCCTTATTTTGCATATATGGAAGGCATTGACCTTACGGGTTTTTATGCCGCGCCAGAGGTTGCCAAAGTAGTATATGCAAGTATTGAGCCCATTATGCATTGCATAACCCATACTATGCATATATGAAAGGCATTGAACTTACGGGTTTTACGCCGCGCCAGAGTTGCCACAGTAGTATTGCAAGTATTGAGCCCATTATGCATTGCATAACCCATACTATGCCTATATGGAAGGCATTTGAAACTTACGGGTTACGCCAGCGCCCCGCGCAGAGGTTGCCACAGTAGTATATGCAAGTATTGAGCCCATTATGCATTGCATAACCCATACTATGCAATATGGAAGGCATACTTACGGGTTTTAATGCCGGCGGCCAGAGGTTGCCAACGTAGTAATGCAAGGGTATTTTTGAGCCCATTTTGCAAGCATACCCATTACGAATAAGCCAGGGTATTGAGCCCATTTTCATTATAAACCAACTAGCATATGGAAGCATTACCTACGGGTACGCCGCCGCCGAAGGTTGCCAACCAGTAGTTATATGCAAGTATTGAGGCCCATTAGCATTGCATACCCATACATCAAGGCATACTATGGAAGGCATGAACTTACGGGCCCTTTTACGCCGCGCAGAGGTTGTTTCCACCAGTAGTATATTGGCAAGTATTGAGCCCATTATGCATTGCATAACCATACTATGCATATATGGAAGGCATGGAACTTACGGGTTTTTACGCCCGCGCCAGAGGTTGCCACCAGTAGTTATGCAATATTGAGCCCATTATGCATTGCATAACCCAATACTATGCTATATGGAAGGCATTGAACTTACGGGTTTTTAACGCCGCGCCAGAGGTTGCCACAGTAGTATATGCAAGTATTGAGCCCATTATTTTGCATTGCATAACCCATACTATGAATATATGGAAGGCATGAAACTTTACGTATTGCCGCGCCAGAGGTTTGCCACCCAGTAGATTATGCAAAGATTGAGCATTAATGCATTGATACATACTAGCATATATGGAAGGCATTAACTTACGGGTTTTTACGCCGCGCCAGAGTTGCCACGTAGTATATGCAAGTATTGAGCCCATTATGCATTTGCTAACCCCTATTTTGCAATATGGAAGGCATTGAACTTACGGGTTTTTACGCCGCGCCAGAGGTTTGCCACAGTAGTATATGCAAGTATTGAGCCCATTAGCATTCATAACCCATACTTTGCATATAGGAAGGCATGAACTTTCGGGTTTTTTACGCCGCGCCAGAGGTTGCCACGTAGTATATGAAGTATTGAGCCTTATGGCATTGAATACCCATCTATGCTATATGGAAGGCATTGAATTACGGGTTTTTTACGCCGCGCAGAGGTTGCACAGTAGCCATTATGCGTATGCATATGGCATTTTTGCCATTTACGATACTATTGCCCATTATATTGAGAGCATGGAAAACTTACGGGTTTTTATGCCGCGCCGAGGTTCCACAGTAGTATTATTTTGCAGTATGAGCATATTGCTTGCATAACCCTACTATGCATATATGGAAGGCGAAAACTTACGGGTTTTTCGCCGCGCCAGAGTTGCCACAGTAGTATATGCAAGTATTGAGCCCATTATGCATTGCAAACCCATCTATGCTATAGGGGAAGGCATTGACTTAGGGTTTTTACGCCGCGCCAGGTTGCCACAGTAGTATATGCAATATTTGAGCCCTTATGCATTGAAACCCTTACGGGTCATTTGTTTGGGTTTTTTCCGCGCCAGAGTTGCCCCACAGTAGTATCCTGCAAATATTGAGCCCATTATTGCCCCATAGCATACATTACGGGTATTCATAATATTGAGGCATTGAACTTACGGAGTTACGCCGCGCCAGAGGTTGCTACAGTAGTATATTGCAAGTATGGAAGGCATTTGGGAGCCATTGCACCCTTTACCCTATGCATATTGGAAAGGCATTTGAATTACGGGTTTTTTTACGCCGCGCCAGAGTTTTCTAGTGTATATGCAAGTATTGAGCCCATTATGCATTGCATAACCCATACTAGATAGGAAGGCATTGAACTTCGGGTTTTTACGCCTCGCCAGAGGTTGCCACAGTAGTATCATGCAAGTATTGAGCCCCCATTATGCATTGCATAACCCATACTATGCATATATGGAAGGCATTGAACTTACAGGTTTTTTCACGCGCGCCAGAGGTTGCCACAGAAGTATATGCAAGTATTGAGCCCATTATGCATTGCATAACCCATACTATGCATATATGGAGGGTCTTTATTGAACTTACGGGTTTTTACGCCGCGCCAGAGGTTGCCACAGTAGTATATGCAAGTATTGAGCCCATTATGCATTGCATAAACCCATACTATGCATATATGGAAGGCATTGAACTTACGGGTTTTTACGCCGTGCCAGAGGTTGCCACAGTAGTATATGCAAGTATTGAGCCATTATGCATTGCATAAACCATATTTTGCATATATGACAAAGGCATTGAACTTACGGGTTTTTTACGCCGCGCCAGAGGTTGCACACAGTAGTATATTGCAAGTATTTGAGCCCATTATGAATTGCATACCCATATTTTGCATATATAAAAAGGCATTGAACTTGCGCCCTCTGGTGGCCTTCTGTTGGCCTTTTGGTGGCCTTCTAGTTCTCTGAACAGCTTTTGGCTCTTGAACTGAGAGCTTAATCCTCCTGCCTCTGAACAACTGTTGGCTCTCAAGCTGAGAGCTCTTCGTCCAGCCTCCAAACTGCTGTTGGCTCTCAAGCTGAGAGCTTGTCCTCCTACCTCCAAATAGCTTTTTGCTCTCATACCGAGGGCTTGTCCTCCTACCTCCAGAAAATTCTTCCTTTGACTCTCACCAGGCGAGTTTGTTCGTTCCTTGAGACAGTGCCTTCGCTGACGAGTTGGGGGAACTCAGCAGCCAATGCCTTCCTCCTCAGTGAACGATGAATATCCTGAAGATCTTTATTCATCTCCGTGAAGAACATCTTCCACAATGTGCTTGAGGCCCTCCATTGTTTCTCGTAATCCTCGTTTCTCTCCCGCTGGGCATTCCAGTACTCCTTACGTGTTTCTCTTCTGTCCCACGGGCCTTCTCACAAGGGTCTTCCTCGCTCTCCGTATCTTTCGTTCCTCCAGTGCAATTCTCTCTCTTCTCTTCTTCAATCATCACGTCTCCATGTTCCAGCGCAATGTGTTCTAGCTGGAAATTCCTCTGAGCAGTCCCATGTAGAAACATCATCAACATGTATTTGTCATGTTCCCTCAAAGCCTCCTCCTGTGTTTTCTTAGCTGCTTCCTGAGACGTTTTTCTTCTCTCATTCTATTCTGCTCCTGTAGCTGACTCTCTTCTTTCAGCATATCGCAGTCCTTGAGAAGCTCGCTGCACTTCCAGCTGGGCTTTACTCTCCTTCTTCTTCAAACAGATGAGGTCTTCTTGTTTAGATTCCAGCAAGCTTTCAAAAAGGCTCTGTTCTTGACGCAGAAGCGCTTTCCAAGTTATCCTTGAGTTCCTCCAGGGCGTTCACGCTGCTTCTCTGTTTCCTTTTCCTTTTGCCTCAGTCTCTCCTGATGTTGCCTTCTTATTTCAGTCTCTTCTTCTTCCTTTTCTTTAGCTAACAGAATGGTTTTTATTCCTCTGTTCTTCAAAATCTTTTTGATTTTCCTCTCCTTTCTTCTGCTTATTTGCTTTTTACAACGTCTGGCAGCTCCATTGCATAATGGAGAGCTAGGTCTAGTTTATCCTCGAATTCTTGTTGTTCACACCTTGACTGCTCTTCTTTTGTGAGGAACTCCTCGATTTGAGGTTCCTCTTCTGGAGCTCTTCTTCTAGGTCGTTAGAGAAGCCTCCATCTCCTTCTCTTTTTTCCTTTGCTCCTTCCAACAACTTTTCAGTGTCTTTCCAGTGATGAAGAGCATCTTGCAGAATGGTGTCCTTCTGTTCTAAGATTCTTCCAGTAACATTATTTCTAGCTCCTTTGCTTCTAACTCTTCTTTACTCATTGCATTTTCTCTTTTCTAGTTCGGCCACCCAGTTCTTCATCGCTTGAAGCTCATCTCCTAATACTGCTGAATGTTAACATTCGTCCGCTTCAGTGATCCTCAGCTTTTCTCTGAGAGTCGAGTTTATCATCCTCAACTTCCTTCACTCGTCTCTTTATTATTTCATGCTGTCTTGACCTTCCTCTAATTCTTTAGTTTTAAAGGCGAGGGATTCTTTCAGAAGGTGGACTTCCTTCTCTTTCTCAGCTAAAACGTTCCTCAACTCTTCAGTCATCATACAGAACTCTTCGTTCTCCAAGTCAAGTAACTCATTAGTATTTTCACTTTCCTTTAATTTCAGGCTGAGTTCTGTTTCCTTCTGTGAGGTGGCCTCCAGCTCTCTCTCTTTTTCAGCCATCTCCTGCTGGAAGAGCCGTCTCATCTCGCTCTCCTCCTCGTTTCTCCTCTTGAGGAAGAGGTCTTTTTCCTGCAGGTGGTTCTCCAGTGAGTTTTATTTTCGACGTCTGCTCTTTCTTTGTCCCTTTGAGTCGTTTCCAGGTGATCTCGAGCCATCTTAAATCCTGTTGTTCCAACAGGCACTTTTCACCTCTGAATTGTTCAACTTGTTGGAAGAGGTTGGCGATTTTTTTCGTCTCTTTTATTTTATTTCCTTTTCGAAATGACTTATCATTTCCTTCCTTGCCCTCGTCTTCTCTCTTTTCAGAAGCAGATCTCTTTCCAGTATCTGCTTTCGGAGCAGTTCTATCTCCTGCTGAGGATCTTTCCAGAGGTGTTCCATTTGTGTTACGGGGACTTCACAATTATCCAGGTCCTCTTCTCGGCTCATCTCTTCATCCGTTTCGGTGCTCAGGTCATCTCCGGTGTCGTCAATTTCCTTTAATTTGAGGCTGTCTACCAGCCTAGCCTCGTCGTCCATTTCGGGGTGCAAGTCCATCAACATTGTCAGGTCGGTATCATCTTTTCTTCCAATTCCAGCCCTGTCTTCGTCGTCGTCAATTTCGGTGTCTAGGTCGTCATCATTGTCCAAGTCTGCATCATCCTCGCTGTCGTCAATATCTTCACTGCCTTTCGTTTCCATGCTGTTTTCTAGCGAAACGATTTGTTCCAGGTCGTCAACTCGGGTTCCTTTGATCTGGTAACAACAGAAAGCAGCGAGCGCCAAGCCCGCCAACAATGCCATCCCAGGGATGGCGAGAGCAAAGCGAGGCGCATCAATGCTGCTGGGTTGTTCCTCAAAGATTTCAGGAGTCCGAGAAACCGCTATATCATAAGATGATATTATTTCCTGTACGCCAACATTAATCTGTTGAGAACCAAACAATGTTACACAGTCCTCACAGATTGAAGCGTACATGTCACAGCACAAGAAATACAGTACTATACGGCCACACGCTAAGTTGGCGGTGATGGTCCGCCACTTCGTTAGTTCGAGTCCTTTCTTGTATATTCACAGAAAATAGTATGATATGATAGAATCCTCTTTCTATTACCTTATTAAGTGTTAATCATTGGAGAACTAGAGTTAGAAATATTTTCATATCATTAAAATACTATTCGGAGTAGGGAAACCAGAAGTTTTATAAATTACAGGAAATCGGAGCCAAAGATAAAAACCTTTGTCGAATGTAAGCAATGCTTCATTTCGGAGAATTATGTTATTATATTGGATTCAATAAATCAAACAATACAATCCAAGTTTCATGATATTATGCTGTCGATTGCATACCTTTGAATATGCCGTATAATTATATGAAACATAAAAACACCACGAAATATGGCTGTTGGAAGTAGGGAGGAGGTGTATTGAGAGAAAACAGCCGCTCAGCGATCACCTGATTTTGACAGCTCGTTCATCGAAGACAACGCGACTGATTAAATCAGTGTTGCCATTTCTATAATTTTCTACTTCTGAAAATTAATTTATGAAATCTACGGCAAAATTCGAGCGCCGGAATAATTTGCTATTTCTACAGAAACTCGTAGAAATCGAGAGAGAGAGAGAGAGAGAGAGAGAGAGAGAGAGAGAGAGAGAGAGAGAGAGAGAGAGAGAGGGTGGGAGAGGGAGAGAGAGCGCTTGACCCTCATCCTCCCCCCACTATATTTTGCTACTGATACCTTGAAGTTTCACTGCGTTATAACCTGGTCTAACAAACTTTTAAGAATGAAAATTTTGCTTCAATATATGTAAACATGCTTAGGTAAAATAAACAAACACCTTGATACATTAAACATTAAATTGATTCAACAAAAGAAAATACATTAATCATCATTGGATGAGGCTACATCAAACAATAACTTGAAATAAGAAAATCATTCATCATCGCTTTCCGACTCCTCGCTGTCACTGGTGATGTTTATAATCAATTTCTCAGTTAGATGGTCACGTGCTATACATCCCTTTTCCTATAAATACCTCCACTTCTCTTGCATGACGCATACATGACTGTTACTCTGTCTATTGCACGTTTAATTATACGTTCAACATTTGTCAAAGTCTGATTGGGATTTGAATTGCATTTCTTACTCATTTTTTACTTGTGCCCAAATCAATTCTATCCGGTTGAACTCGCAGTGATAAGGAGGAAGTCTGAGTACCTCATGGCCAGCATCTCTAGCAATTTTGTCAATTTCATACTCCTGGAGGTACTTGTGCTGCTTTACCACATCTAGAAGTTCGGTTTTGGTATAGGAAGGGTCATGAGCTATATTCGATTTCCTTGAACTGCTGACAGGTGCTTTGTTCAATATTTTTGAATGATATGAAGCATTATCTAAGACAATGATTGACTTAGCGGGAATGTTTACCAGTAGCTGTATTTGAAACCATGATAGGAAGCATGTATGATTGATACTATAATGGTAATCACCCTTATTACCATTTTTCGATCGGAAAAATAGCTGGTACGAATCCATATTCTCCACCAGCATGCACTATGATAAATCTAGCTCCTTTACCAGCATTTGTCCACACACTCATTTTGATTTACCCATGTCTCATCCAGTTATATTTCCGGTCTTGGAGAATAGGATTTTCGGTTTTCATCAATATGCCTTAGATATTTACTTCTGGCAAGAACAATATCGTTCCTTTCCATCAAGAGCTTCTACCGCTTTCAACTTTCTTATAACGAAAGCCGAGTTCCTTAACAAGTTTGAGAACGGACATATTAAGCACCAGGGAAATTCAGAGGTGGCTTCTCACCCTTATCCGCCAGCAGTTTTTCTATTGTTGGAATTTCACCTCTTTCATAGAAAGCCATTATTTCCCGACACACAGTCCTTATCAAAATCATCTAAGGCTCCCATTACTGGTGACTTTCTTGACCTAGGGGGTGGAGAGTGCATCTCTCCACGCTTGTGTTGCTGCTTTATCCGCTGAATGGAACGAACAGATATTCCTGTTGCAGCAACAGTCCTCTTTACGATATCATCTTCGCCTTCCTTATCATATTGCTCACGAAGATAATTGCAGACCTTAATTGTACAACGATTCTTGTCTTGGCTCGTTATCCGTCCCATACGTTTTGAGTTTTTTTTTATAATCAATCCTCCATTATTATAGTTACTCCTTTTAAACTTCAGTGTATGTATAGTTATATCGCTGAATGGTTACTGAGCTGAGAGCTGTTTCTCTTTTTTCAATGTTAGTTCGGTTAACAACTGCGTTTGAAATTCCCGCCAATTACAGTAACTGGCTATTTTAGTGATCATTCTGCCTCCCTAGATAAAGGCGCATGTTTTCTAACCATTAAGTATGTTATTTGGACACGTGGACTACTATATTCATACTATATAGCATCTCGTATTTAAAATGACCTTTACATACATGATTCTGACCAATTTCTTATATATTACGGGATATTGAAGATAAATGAATCAGAGTGCATTCGGAAATCGTGTAAAAATCCTTGACTTTGACTATTTGAGTTATATTTTAGTGATAGTTTTTCTCAAAGTTCTCAAACGTTTTCATCATTTAACATACATTTTCATTTTCTTTAAAGAGTATAATTAACTTCTACAGTAAAAACAACCTGAATTAGTAATTGCAAGCGCCTTCAAACACACTCAAATGAATAGCCACACGAATAGTTGCTGTAATCCAATTACCACCTTCGCTTAGAAAGGGGCGGGGCATCACCGCCAACTTAGCGTGTGGCAGGTATAGTAGCAAAAAGCAGTAAGTGGCATCATGATGAATGATACCCGTAGACTCTCGCTGTCTCCATACTTAGTTTTTTCAAACGGACGGTGGAATCTGGCTCTGAAGGCGTCGTTCCTTGGGCCACAAAATCTTCATTCCAGGAAGACACCGGAAGGGGCTTCACGGCTTGGCTCCGAGGGATTCTTCCTCTTCATCGTTACTGTTCTGACGAAAGTCCTCCAGGTCCTCGACCAGCTCCTGCAGTGCTTCGGGAGGATCGATGGTCTGTCAGGAATCACCGGTATCTTTTCGAATCTTCACCCATATTCACAAAATGAATTTTATCAAGTCCAATATCCTCCTGAGATTACCTACACGAGTCTCTCTATTTTTAGATAAATTAACCAAAAGTTTGCTGATGTTCTATTCCTTCTTATTGATCCTGTTTTGTTCAAGTTGTGACAAAATCTTTCGTAGAAATTTTCTATGATTTTTTTTTTTTTTTTTTTGCTTTTTTAATTTTCACGTTTTGGTTAAAACCTTTATCATTAGCAGCAGTAATGATACCTACAAAATTATGATGATGATGATTATGATGATGATGATGATGATGATGATTATTATTATTAGTATTATTATAAGTGGTAAGAAGCAGTCAGTAGTAATCATTATTATTATTATTATTATTATTATTATTAATTATTATTATTATTATTCATTATTATTATTATAAATTGGGGGTTAGTAGTAATAGTAGCTGTAATTTTACAGTATTCAAAATTATTATTATCACTATTATCATGGTGTTATGTTAAAGATTCGGTAATGAGACGAATAATAGCATTACCTTTATCATAAAATTATGTTGTAGAAGTGATAGACAGATTAACAATAAGATATCATAATGGTAGTTGTATGTGATCACATCCCTATCAGGGTTATCTGCAACACACACACACATACACATATATATGTATATATATATATATATATATATATTATATATATATATATATATATATATATATATATATATATATATATATGGGATCTGGACAGAATCCCGACACCTCATATCTCGACAGCCACAATGCCGACAGACCAAAACTAACGACGGCCAAAATCCCGACTAAAAAAAAAATTTTCTTTTATTTATATTTTGGGGCTAACAAAATAATAATGTTATTTATAAACAATTTTAATTAAAACAGATTTACTACGCAATAAAGAACAGGTGTAAATGCAAAATAAAAAAAAGATAATCTCACAGCATAATGAAAGATTCGATATAGATATAAAATTTTAAAGAGTTAAAACCTTTATTCAAGGGTTAAATTATGGGCTGTTCCTCGAAGATAATGTAATACATTTTGATTTTTTGTTTGTTTGTTTTTATGGTGTTTTTACATTGCATGGAACTAGTGGTTATTCAGCAACGGACCAACGGCTTTACGTGACTTCCGAACACGTCGAGCGTGAACTTCTATCACCAGAAAATACACATCTCTGACCCCTCAATGGAAATGCCAGAGAATTGAACTCTTGGGCACCGAGGTGGCGGAAGAAGACCATACCGACCACACCACTGAAGCGCTAAAACCACATGATTGATGAATCGTTCTTGCATCACCTGGGTGATCGGTTCTTCACGAATAAGTTTTTTCCTCTTTTTGTTTAGGTTCTGGTTCCCAGCAAAGTATGCATTCAATTTCGTTGCTGACTTGTTGCTCCTCCTTTTGTAACTTTTCAATTATATTTATAAAGACCAATATGAGCTCCTCCAATGATGTTTTCCCATCTCCTGTGCCAAGCCTCAGCTGTATTTTGCGTACGTGGAAGTCCTGGCCACATAATAGGAGGAAATGTCTTCTTACTCGTCCAAGTACATAGTTATTTTCAAACTATACTATGAGATTCAAGGCCTCTGTAACACGGTTTTTTGGACTTTGCTCCTTATCAAAGCATCGGATGTAGCTGAAAGTTGACATATGTATATTTTACAACCATACACAAATTTTGTCAGCATTATCAATAACCTAAATCAGATAGTTTTAATTTTTATAGAGTAAAAATTATCTAGCCGACGCCATGGCCAATGATTACGAGCCAAGAGTCGAAAAACATTCATTACGTAAGCAAGGAAAACGCCATTTGACGAAATGTTGCCCCGCCCATCCACCAGACAGAAGCTTGTTCCATCGGCTCTGAACCCCATAGCAGTCAAGACTTTATGAATGGCGGAACGATACATAGATGTGGGTGGGGTATCTGTGCTAGCGTAGTAATACTACTGTAGCAGTAGTGCCGCAACAGTAGTAATAGCAGTAATATAATTGAATTAAACGATTAGGTCAACTGCTGGCATCCTTGAGGATCATTCAGCACTTCTTACAACTACTCGAGAAATGAGTTTTTATAGCCAGAAGTTAAATTTTCTAATCCAACAATGCCCATGATAGCCTTCAGTGTTATCCTGAATTATAACGAGGCCAAAGTGGGTGGAGCCTCATGAAGTCATCATTCTGACGATAATTATTGGTGAAGGTTTAAAGCCAAAATACGGCACCGGCTATTTTTATTCAGTAAATAGGTAGATAGCCAATAAATAAAAATTGCTTGACATTGGATATAGCAGTTATCAAATCAAGCTTGTCTACTAAGTTTTTGAAAATTACCAACTATTCCCTACATCTTGTCAATCTGATTGTGACCTATAAAGTAGACTGTAATTTCTTAGGAAACTTATTTTTGGAGTTAGACTAATAATCGAAATGTTTTTGTATTTATTAACATATTTTGTTGGTTTGTTCATTATGACAATTATCAGTGGAGAGGTTTCAGAGTTCATAAAGGTGTACTGCTTTGCTTGTATTTAAATTAGTATGTCATTGTTGCCACAGGTCTAGCCTTCGTTACGTATAGCCAATCATCCATCGAGAAAGAGGGAAGAATTGTTGTCATAAGTTACGTAACGAGTGCGCTCGAAACCTTTTCTCTGAGTAAGTTGGCCCATCTTCAAAAAAATTCACTTACATTTTAAGTACCAAATTTATTCAACCTATGTAATGCAGAATACAGTCAAAATTTATGTGTTGATATAATGTGTATTCTGAATAAGCGTTATATTTATGAAATGCATAGATAAAAAGTTATTGCGAAAAAACCGCGTTACAGAGGCCCTGAATCTCATAGTAGTAGAGTTTTTAGTAGATAAAGGCTTAAGAGAAGTAGAAGAGAAACGCAAACCAGGATGTTTGAGATACGACACTCGTAAAACGCAGAAAGTGACTGAGTGAGACATAACAAAAATCGATGATGCGAACTGTTAGACGTAAACTTTGACCCGGGAGCAGCGAATAACAAGTGGGCGGAGCTAGCTTACGACTGCTCACAGCATACACCATGATTTGTTAGATGTCGTCGCCGGGAGTGGTAGGCGTTAAAGATTACCCAATTATGAAGAATTAGGGTGGTCTTAAAAGGAATCCAGAAGAAGAAGAGGCGGAGCCAGAAATCAGAAATTGGTCGATAGTTCAGTTTGGAAGTCAGTTAACTACTCACTTCTGGATGCATAACTTGTGTCAGTTTAAACTCCGTTTTATCTGTGTCATTAAGGACGTTGTGAGGAAAGTGAGATTGTGTGTGTTTACAATAATAATTAAGAACCAAAAAAAAAAAAAAAAAAAACGTGGTGTTTAACTTGCCCAGAATTCTAAAGGAGACCGAACTCACATATTTTCTCTACGTGGTTTGCCTCCTGAGAGACCAACCGAGAAGATCAAGAATCAGCCAGTATGCAGACACAGTATTTCAGAAGAATAGAGAAGTATTAGAAATATATTATATGATAAGTTCCTAATAGAGATAGAAACTCAACGCTGTGTAGATAAAGAGTACCACCATATAACATAAAACAAATAATAACTAAAAATAAGAGGGAACGAAGAACTTCGTAACATATGCACACATGTATACATATTGTAGATATACAGCTAGATAGCCATTTTTAGTACACATTTACACACACACACACACACACTCTCTCACTCAGACAGTCAGCCATATTACCACAACCACGCACACAAGTACACGCAATGCTTTTGACGACATCACCGCTGCTAACCAGCAAAACGGAACAAAAAGAATGAGGAGCAGCCTCCTCTAGTGGTGGAAGTGAAAGTGGCAGCTTTAATCAAACACTGTGGATAACAACAAGCGGTTGAATGTTAAATAAGGAGTTGGGAAAATGGGCTACAAATAAGCCTAGGATATTCAGTGGGAAATAATAATAATAATAATGATAATAATATACTTAGGAAGCCGACCCTCTCTCAAGCATACTTTATTAAAAGTAATGGCTACTTCAGCAGCGTTACACTTGTAGAGATTTTTCTCTATATTCCGAATAGCGGCTTTTTCCGTGCTACTTAGACAGGCTAGTAGAGAGCCTATAGAGGTCATGATCAAATACAGTCAAAATTGGTGTAAATATTTGAATTTTACAGATAAACTATGATACCATAGTCATCAAAGTCATTAACGATATCTCTCTCTCTCTCTCTCTCTCTCTCTCTCTCTCTCTCTCTCTCTCTCTCTCTCTCTCTCTCTCTCTCTCTCTTCAAGTATTCTCTGTCCCTTGATGAAGACTTCTATTAGTCTAATACAAGATCTGTCAAAGCGGGCAAATAGTCGGATATCTAGAGGTATATTCTTGCAGATATCTTCCTTCTGGTCATTCTGTTGGAATAATCTAGAAGACCGGCTCTGCAGAAAGAGGGAACTCTGTTTCTTCAAGTATGCTCTGTCCCTTGATGAAGGCTTCTATTAATCTAATAGAAGATCTATGTCAAAGCGGGCAAATAGTCGGATATCTAGATCTATTCTTACAGATATCTTCTCTCTGGTAATTCTACTAGAATAATCTAGACGTTCTGCTCTGTCTCTACTGGTAGGATGCAGTGATCCTGTGGAAGAACTTTCCAAGCGAGAGCCAATGACTGGCCAGTTTCCCCCAACTCATCAGGCAGAGGAACTCTCCCTGGCTGGAGTCGCCGCCTGTTCAGCGGACAGATGAACTCTCCTGGAGAAAGTCAACGGCTGGCCAGATCCCCCTATCTCGGCAGGCAGAAGTTTCCCTACAGAGTCAACGGTTGTTTGGCAGGCAGGTGGATGAGCTCTTTGAGTCATTTGGCTAAGATCTTCCGAACTACCTCGACAGGTGGAAGAACTCGATCAGAACGCCACCAAATGGGCCACCAGAATGCTACAAGAAGGCGATGAGAAGGTCACCAGAAGGCCTCTAGAATGAGATCGTAAGGCGACCAGATTGCATGCTGTAGGAATAATCTAGAAGACTGGCTCTGCAGAAAGAGGAACTATGTTTCTTTAAGTATGCTCCGTCCCTTGATGAAGACTTATATTAGTCTAATAGAAGATCTCTGTCAAAGCGGGCAAATAGTCGGATATCTAGAGCTCTATTCTTGCTGGGATGGATAGACACACTCCCGATGTTAAAGTCCAAGTTCAGCCCCTGATAGGAAGAGGGGTTGAGAAGTATTGAAATAAAAAATGTCCAAAATGCTGGGCAATGTGACTCAAGCAACCATCTTAACAGGAATGATAGAGAGAGAGAGAGAGAGAGATTTATCTGTTGTCATTCATAGTTTTCCAAGACAGTGTTGTGTTGGTCAGGAAGTCAAAAAATAAAACTCTACATTCATCTGCTATAACTAACACATTCTTCACCAAGTTTTTGCTTGAGATATAGAATTGTTGGCACAATTGCAAAATTCCCTTTGAGTAGTGTTGCTCTTGTCCTGTGACACATCTCATTTCGTGGACGTATCTATTTAACTCTCTACCAGTTTCCTCAGTATAATTCCAACTATGTCACTGTAAAATGTTCCAGGAGGAATGTCTTTAAGTCATTCTCTCAACTATATATGGATGAACTACAGCTATAGTGAATGTCCCAGGGCTTTTTATAGTTTAAGATTTTGTCATTTATATTGGTTGACGCCTGTGTGGATTGTGAAGGACTTTTTGGTACATGTTTACTGACCGAATTCTGATGTTGCATTCCTTTTTGTTGAAGACATGTTCTCTCTGTTAAAATTCTCTTGACTGATTCAAGGGTTGACCACTCCTGGTCTTTTGACAACCTGTTGGAAAAAGCATGTGCAAATGCTTTACAAGTTTCTTGCTTCTCCCCTCATGCTTTACATATTGTGAATCCAATTTTAACCAATGTGCTAATATGCATAGTTTGAAGCAAAATAAATAAATAAAATTCCCTCGCCAAGCTAGAATTGTCCCGTTGTTTGTTTTCCAACCAAAGTTCAAACATTTTCCCTATCTTTCTGTTCTATTGGACCTGCATGTTGCCACTTTGTCCCATTTCTCAGGGAGTTCTGTCCTGATTTTAATTCTACTGATCTACATTGATGCCCTTCCTTCTCTTGCTTCTATGTTCTTACATTTGTGGAGGTTGTCCATATTACTCAGCCTTTTAACACTACGTAAAGTATTCAAAATGTAAAGATGCCTGAACACCTTGCTTAATACCTATTTGGTCATTATCTGTCTCGTCTCCAGATACATTTTGATATGTGGTAGTTTGGGGTAGTTAGTCATACTTCAATACTTTTGGCTTCTCCCATAAAATAATTTCCATTTTAGTTTGTTGTAAAGGAAAAAATATCGAGATAGCTATTTGTCTGTCTGTACTTTTCAGTCCATACTCAGATTTTAAAAACTACTGAGGCTAGAGGGCTGTAAATTGGTATGTTGATCATCCACCCTCTAATCATCAAACGTATCAAATTGCAGCCCTCTAACCTCTGTAGCTTATATTTGATTTAAGGTTAAAGTTAACCTTGATCGTGCATCTGGAACAGTTATAGGTGCCAACAATACAGACCACCACCGGGTTGTGGCTGAAAGTTTCATGGGCCGTGGGTGAGAGCTTCATACAGCATCATACACTGTAAGAACACCCAATTAAGTCAAAGAAACTACTGGCTCGGTCATACATTTGCGATTCAAGGACGCCCAATGCGTAACTGCCAAAATATTTGCTAATTACGACGTCATCACGCTGTAATTACGACCCAATCGCCAACAATTACCATGAATCATTACCGCATCGCCAAGTTTGGCTATGTGCACCAAGTGATCGCAAATGTTTTTTTTTAAACTGTTTAACGCATATGCAGCAGCCACGCACGTGAATGATGTTGGTGCTCCCCAAAACCAGCCATTACCACATGCCTGCCCTTGAACTGCCAATGTGGGACCGAGCCTTAAAGCACATTTACTTGTTTTTATGTTGTTGAAGGTGTAATATTTGCAACTTGTGCGTTTCTATTGGGGGTCATCAGGGTATACTCGTTTATCATAATCTGCAATCCTCCTCTTTATCGATGGCCATCTCTAGCCTCTCTTACTCATGCTTTTGCCAAAGAACTAATCCATCTCCCTGGTCACTCATGTGTTTTTTTACTTTAAATTCAAATTGCTCATTCATGATTCATCTGTAACTCTGACCTGCGTTGTATATGTGATTGGTGATCTCTTTGTGTCACCAACACAGGGAGCAGTATGTATTTTTAAATGGCCTATGCTCTGATTCTAAACTTGTTACTTGCGGAGTTCCGCACGGTTCTGTTCTTGGCCAATTGTGTTTTAGTTCATTTATCAATGGTTTACCATTGCCAGTTGAAGTTGAGACTTTGTTATTTGCAGATGACGGAGGTTTTGTTGTCTTTAGACGGATTATTTGATAACATCGAAAAGTTCTTCTCAGACTTGGAGAAATATCTAAAAGCCAATACGCTCTTGCCAAACTCCAAAAAGAGTAAGTTCATGTTTTGTTTTGTTTTTTTTTTCTCGTGCCCGACACAGAATTTACCTGAAATATTCTTCGCAGGAGAAGCCAAAGAGTGGGTGAATGAATTTAAGTGCTTAGGACTAACAATAACAAGAAATTTGTCCTTTGCTAAATATATTAACAATGTAACCCTAAACATTGGCCGAGTAACAGGAACTCTAGTTCGCATACGTGATGTGCCTACTTGTGTGCCTTTCCCTACTTGAACAACCATTTGATAGCTTGGAGTTCAGCGCCCGTAAGTCACTTCACCAGCCAATAATTTGCTGAGAACTATT
>NC_087200.1:184703812-184733812 GCF_015104395.2 Macrobrachium nipponense | reverse complement strand
AAGCCGTTTATGAAATATTATCTTTCTATACACAAAGATTATCATAAACCTTTCTCGTAGCATATATCTCCCCCTATCAATTAAAAGGTACATAGTTTCGTGATGAACTAATGTTTATCTACGTGAAATGGCCACCCACTAGTCTAAAGGCCTGTCCATACGAGCGGGCCTGATTGGCGTGCTCCGGGGTTGACGGGCAAATTCTGGCGGGCTTATGCGTGATTGTTGTCCACACGGGCGAGGCGATGGAGAGGTGGGCGTGCCCGATGATGCCAGTAGTGTGTTCAGTGCAGTACGATAAACATATTGTGTAGCATGATAATTGCTTTGTGTGGGATGAAAAAGAAGAAAAGGAAGAGAATATGGTGCAAAGAATGGCTCAGTAAAAGAAATGTATATAGTTAACGTACGTCTGCCAGGGTCGAAGCTCAAGCCATCGGGCACCACCATGGTGATTTTGCTACAAGACCCATCGGGCAATTTGTCGGTTTGCCCGTCAGAGGAGAGGTCCGCAGATCAGGCCCGGTCATGTGGACAGGCCTTAATATTCAACTAGTTCACTTTTCGTGTTTGAAAGCCACAATATGCTCCCAACTTACTCACCCTAGTAGTGTCTTCTGTACCTATCCTTCACCCTCAGTGGTAAATTGAAGTTAAACACCTACTGTCTCGACAAAAGTGACTAGTGACGTTATGCACAATGATGAACAGCCTGCATAAGTGAATAACCGTGAATAACCTTCAAGTGTCTGACACGCTCTAATAGTGACCATCATCTCAATTCATTTTTTAGTTTTTCCCATTTTTTAAACAATCTTCTATGCATTTCTCTGTAATTTATTCTTAGAATCTTATACAATCTTGATGATTAAACTATTTTGCCAGCTCTTAGGGCATACTACTTTACAATCAACAGTTACAAAGCTTGTCGATTTCCTTCTGGTAATTAGGTCTTAACTCCTTGGTAACCCCGATGCTAATGAAGAGGCATCAACACTCACGCCTGAGGTGGCAAGTTCTCTTCAGATAGCGCCATAGGACAAAGCAGCATCTCATCCGCATTATTGTTGGTGAAGTCCTTAAGGGAGGGGATCGTGAATGACTCGCTACGAAATCCAGGACGAAATCGAGCGTCACCAATCCCCATCCCCTCGTGTGCTTTACATCGAAGGAAAGACCATGAAGTTCCCCTACTCTCTTCGCTGATGCCAGGGCCAGCAGAAAGATGGTCTTGAGGGTCACATCCCTGTCTGACGACTCCTGGAGTGGCTCGAAGGGTCTTCGAGTCAAACTCCTCAGGACGAGAGTCACGTCCCACCCCGGGGGCCTGAGTTCCCTGGGTGGGCAAGACCTCTCGAAGCTCATCATCAGGAGGGAGATCTCCATGGAGGTGGAGATGTCCACTCCCCACAGCTTAAGGACTAGGGCCAGGGTGGCCCTGTAGCCTTTCATTGCGGAGACGGAGAGGAGCTTCTCTCAGCGAAGAAAGATGAGGAAATCCGCTACTTGCTGAAGAGTGGCTCCGAGAGGAGAGAGACCCCCGTCCACGACACCAACCACAGAAGACGGACCACTTCCCCTGGTACACAGCTGCAGAGGACTGCCTGAGGTACCCAGCCATCTCTGTTGCTGCTCGGTGAGAAAAGCCTCTCGCTTGCAAGAGATGGTGGATAACAGCCAGCTGTGAAGAAACAGGGACCGAACCGATCAATGGTACTGTTCCATGTGTGGCTGGCAAAGGAGGTTGTGCCAGTAGGGAATCTCTCTCGGTACTTCGGCGAGAAGAGCCAGCAGGTCCGGATACCAAACAGCCTGAGGCCATTTGGGCGCCACCAGAATCATCCGAAGATTCGCGGTAACCAGCACCCTGCTGATCACCTTGCGAATCAGACAGAACGGGGGAAAGGCGTACACGAAGAGGTTGCCTCACGGATGTTGAAGAGCGTCCTCTGCAGCTGCCCATGGGTCCGGCACAACTGAGTAGAAAACCTCGAGTTTTCTGTTGTGCCGGGCGGCGAACAGATCCATGACTGGACACCCCCACAGGTTGAAGAGCCTTTCTGCCACGTCTGGGTGAAAGGACCATTCGGTCCCTATCACCTGATTCCGACGGCTGAGCTTGTCTGCCACTACATTCCTCTTGCCTGGAATGCATCGGGCTGACAGCTCTACCAAGTGGGCTACGGCCCACTCGTGCACCTGCAACGTCAACTGGTGCAACGGGAGGGACACTAGGCCACCTTGTTTGTTGACGTAAGCCACTACCGTGGTGTTGTTGCTCATCAACACCACTGAGTGGCCCATCACCCGTTCCCGGAACTCTTGGAGAGCGAGGAACGCTCCCTTGAGCTCCAGGACGTTGATGTGAAGGTGCTTGTCGCAATGGTCCCACACACCTGTAGCCTGCAACTCCTCCAGGTGTGCGCCCCATCCCCCGGTTGACGCGTCTGAGAACAGCAGCATCTCCGGGGGCGGAGTGCGGAGAGGCACTCCTCTTGCGAGGTTCCCATCGTCCAGCCACCAGGCTAGGTCCTGCCTCACCTCCTCCGTGAGAGGCATGGGGAAGTACGGCGGGTCTCTTGCCTGTGACCAACACTCCTTTAGCCTCCACTGAAGAGACCGCAGGTGAAGACGCCCGAGAGAGACTAACTTCTCGAGAGACGACAGGTGACCGATCACAACCTGCCACTGCTGAGCTGGCTGCTCCTGTAGGGACAGGAACCGTCCGGCTGCCTCCCTGAACCTGCTGATCCGCGAGTCTGCGGGGAAGACTCGCCCTGCTACCGTGTCAATCAGCATGCCCAGGTACTTCATCCTCTGCTTGGGCTCGAGATCTGACTTCTCGAAGTTCACCACGATCCCGAGATCCCGACAGAATTCTAGGAGTTGATCCCTGTCCTGTAGCAACTGTAAGCTCCCCAGGACCAACCAATCATCGAGATACCTCAGAAGACGTATCCCTACTGAATGGGGCCAAGCAGACACCAGAGTGAACACTCGTGTGAACACCTGTGGGGCAGTAGAGAGACCGAAACAAAGTGCCCTGAATTGGTACACTGTCCCGTCAAGAATGAAGCGGAGGTGCTTCCTGGAGGACTGGTGGATGGGTATCTGGAAATACGCATCCTTCAGGTCCACAGAAAGCATGAAGTCGTTCTCCCTGACAGAATCGAGCACGGAGCGTGTCATTTCCATCGTGAACCGAGTCTGGCGAACGAATCGGTTCAAGGGAGAGAGATCTATCACCAGGCGCCAGCCCCCGATGACTTTTCCACCAAGAAAAGTCGGCTGTAGAAGCCCGGCGACTGATCCCGTATGATCTCCACAGCTCGTTTGCTCAGCATGGCTTCTACTTCCTGCCAAAGAGCTATGTCCCTGGCAGAACCGGGAACATACATCTGCTGATGGACCGGTTTGGAGGTGAGGGGTGGCCGTGACTCGAAGGGTAGTAGATATCCCTCCTGAAGGACGTCCACTATCCAGGTCTCGGCTCCGTAGCGCTGCCAAGTTGCCCAATGGCTCGCCAGGCAACCCCCCACTTCCGGCAGCAGGTGAGGGGGAACGCCGTCCTTAGCATTTCCCCTTCTTTGACTTCTTCCCAGTTCCTCCTCGGGAGGAAGAGGACTGGGAGGAGGGTTGATGGTCACTCCTTACAAAAGAAGTCGAAGGTTGGGTCTTTCCTCTCGACTTCGACGAGGACGTTGCCTTAGCCGCAGAGGAAGCGCTAGCCAAGCTCCTAGGCTTAGCTGTAGTGGCTCGAGGCTGTCCAGTAGCCTTCGAGACTGCCTGGTGGACTAGGCGGTCACTGGACTATGTGCGCCGCTGGTCCACCACAGCATCCACCATCTCTCTGGGGAAGAGAGAGGAGGAACCCAGCACCGGTCGATTTCTCAGACTCAAAGCTGCCTCACGCCCTGCAGCCCTGGTAACTCGAGAGAGGACTGCGTCCCTACGTCTCAGTACCAGGTTAGCCGTCTGGTGGGCCAGGTAGATCGCCCTACCCCCAGACTGACACAATCTCCCGAAAGCCGGGTCCCCTTCGGGAGTGATGTTTCCCGAGGAGGCCGCGACCTTGGACACTGTGAGGGACCACAGGTCCAGCCAGGAGACTGCTTGGAACGCTGCCATGGCAGTCGATTCCAAAACCAGTGCCACTTGTTGCGAGAACAGCAGGTTTTGAAGAGACACACCAGGGGTTAACCTAGCTAGTTCCAGGTTAACCTGTTTGGATGGCAGCAGGTCCTCCGATGGCACGTAGAAGTGCCTCTGCCGTGGTAGAGGAGGGGGAAAGTAGCTTGGACGACCTGCCAGACCAAAATGATCCCTCCTGTCCGGAGACGAGAGTCCCCCTGGCCCAACACACTGTCAGCCAAGGCTGATCGGGGCAGACCCACCGTCACCCTGGGTTCCTTCTTAGGACCCCAGAACGACTCCAGCCTTGATGTAGGCTCGGAGGGCGGGAGCACCGATCCTTCCCCAAGGTCATTGTGCTGACGAATCGGCTCGATGACCTCTGCAAACAACCTCTGGATCTCGGGAGTGACTGCGTCCTGGGGAGACGAATCGTCAAGTCCATCCAGGGAGAACGCCTCCCGAGATCCTCCTCCTTCCACAGAAGGAACCACGACAGACCCCTCTTGGTCTCCTCCAACCATTTGGGCGTACGATCTGGTTGGTCCCAAGACCGTGCCAGGTTCATAGGCCCTTGTAGAGGGACCGCGAGAAGCCCACTCCTTGTGGTCGCTCCTAATCGTCTCACTCCTCCCGATGTAGCCAAAGGAGGTTAAAGAGATAGGAGAGAAAGACCTGACGCTCCAACCCCTGCCCCCACCGGCAGGACCAGCATGCTGGGGGGGCTGCAGGCGATCTAGCTGCAGGCCTAATCGCACGGTCTCCCTGGGGAGAACCACTGGACCAAGAATGGTAGCGACAGTCCCGGGCATCAGGAGAGCTGCTACCAGTCAGCCTATCCGTCCGGTCCCGGTGGGAGCGACGGTCAGGAGACCGGCAGAGTCCACTGTCACGATGGGAGCGTGGCCCGTCCTCATGGCGCGTCACAGTACCTGGACCAGCCGAGGCTGGTCCTGGCAACCTGGGGGACCTCTTCCTCGCCTTGGCCCGTGTACGGTCTGGTGGGACCGTCGCGTCAACCCTGGGGACCGCCGGTCTGGCGGAAGTCCCCTGAGCGACTGCCACCAGTCTTCCGCTCTGTGCCTGGGTCCTGGCGGCAAGCAGGCTCAGCTGCCTGGACCCTGGCTGCATGGTCACCCGCAGGCGACCGTACACTTGGTACCACTTGCAAACGAGACGGTTCCTGGGGCCGAGGCAGAACCTCTGGCACCAGGAAAAGAGGTACCAGTGTCCCTCCGGTCCCCGTCTTCTTCTTCCTTGCGGAAGGAGAGACGGGCCCCGTTCCTGAAGGAACAGGAGGACCAGCGGAAGCCCCAACTGTCCCACCGGAGTGGGACAGACCCTTAGAGGTCTCTGAGCGAGACTTCTTAGTGGGGGGAGGAGGCTACCTTCTTCTTCCTCTGTTGTGGGGCCTTGGAAGTCGAAGGGGAAGAGGCGGCTGCAGGCGAAGACGACGACACCTTCCTCTTCTTCTTCGTCAGTTTCCTCAGGACCACCGTCAGGTCCTCCATCCAGGACGGAGCTGGGGCAGTTGCCGAAGCAACAGGGCCCAGCTGCACCTGTCCGACAGGACCTGCAGTGGGGCCAGCAACACCACGGGCTGGAGCGATGACAGCAGGAACTGGTACGGGAGCAGCAGCAACAAGAACTGGCGGCAGTACAGGAGCTGGCGGCATCACAGGCACTGGCGGCAGGTCAAGCGGGGAACTCTTGGAACACCGAAAGTCAGGGGCTGGGACGAGGGCAGCGAAACCAGGCGGCGGGGTGATCTCCCTCCTAGCCAAACATGGCAGCGGAATCAGGACTGCAGCTGTAGGTGTAGCCATGGCCACGTGTTGAGTGTATACCAGGTGAGGAGGAGCAGCATACCCCGGTGTTGACACCTTTGTTGTCGTCTACGTCTCTGGTCCATGGGTGACTGGCCTGGATCCACGCGCAGCCAGGTGGTACAGCAGCCCCTGAATACTCGGTGTGCCCAGGAGCCCAAGCGAGTACCAGACCTGCTCGAGATCGCCACCTGCAGCAGGCATACTTGGGAAGGAAAGGTCGGGTTAATGGTGGGGGGGGGGGGGGGGTTCCCCCGCTCACCTGGGGGTGGGGAGTTCCCACCCCGAGCGAACGGAAGACCCTGACTACAACTGAATGTCGGGGTGCCGCGTCCCCTCTTCTACACTCGACTGATCAAGTGAAGAGGCGGACTGCGACACGCTCCTCGAAGGGGAAGGAGCCATACGCGGGAGCTGAGATGGAGGAAGGAAAGAGGAAGACATGTCCATAACCAAAGGAGTCACTGGAGAGCCCTCTGACGACTCCTTGGCCGGCTTACGCGCCTTCTTCCTCCCCTCTTATCGCTCCCACTGCTCCCCCAACCACGATACACAAATATCACATCTTGGTGCGAGAGCATTCACCCCCTCGTCCCTGAGTACACAAAGCATGAGGGTCTACGTCGTAAAGAGACCTAACGGCCCCACACCTACAGCCCTCCACACCAGGGCACAATCTGCGGCTGACTGGGGGACGGGGGGGTCTCTCTGGCTCGTGGCCTTCCATTTCACCACGAATAATGAGATACACAAAGAAAAAACCAAGTACTTACAAGCTTTCACTCACACAAGCACTACAGGGTTAGAGACAAAAGGGTTGTGGACTTCGTAGAGAAGTAAGCAAAGCACAATGACACAGCAGGCAGAGCGGCGAAGAGCACGTCTTGTTCCGATGGCGGCCGAAAGCAAAGTGACGCTTCACCTCCCAGTCGGGCAGGACACCCGACAAGCAGTTAACTACCGAACCACCTTGTTCAAAAGCTTACGACCAGTTCCAGCTTGGCGCTGATTACATTCCATATGTTAAAGGACCAAGGGTTTGTATAACGTGTCGGAACAAAGAAAAATCTTAAAATTTTCTAACAGATGCATTAGAACCCTATAGAATTTTGTAACTTCATAGGCCACCACTAACATTCAGTTATACCTGCACAGTTATGCCAGTAAACCTTCAACACTGACAATACAGTCATTCTCCTTAGTCCTACGTAGCAGGTATGGTGTCAAAAGACGATGCTCTAGCTGTAATTGGCTTGCTGATAGCATAAAAAATTCATAAATGTAAAGTAAGACATCGAGTGAAGGTGGTAAAAAGAATACTCCCATTTGAATGTTTAAATTTGGCCAAAAGGTCTTTCATTGAGTTTATTGAATATTTTATGAACTAAGGAAGAGTTCCATGGTAAGATAATTCAGTTAATTCAAGTTATATGCAAATCCACAGTTCTTTGCAGTTTAGCCCCACTCACTGTTTATGTCACGACTGTTCCTGGAAGCTGATTGGTTGGCAGTGGTTTCAGAAAGTTGCCTAATCTGTGGTTCCTTTCATCTTCATTAGTTGAGCAATGGTTGCCTTACCAAGTTAAATTACGTAAGTCCTGCTGATTATCCCAAAATAAAATCATAATAGTGCATATCTTCTTATGACTGGTAAAAAAAAAAAAAAAAAAAAAAAAAAAAAAAAAAAAAAAAAAAAAAAAAAAAAAAAAAAAAAAAAAAAAAAAAAAAAAAAAAAAAAAAAAAAAAAAAAAAAAAAAAGGTGAAGTCAGGAGTGTTCCACAATGCAGCAATGTTATTTTTCATAAATGAGGTTTACCTGAACACAGGTGACTCAAGAAATGTCTGGGTTTGAATCAGTGCACTTGAATTACAGGGCGATGATAATTACTGTCCGATATTATCAAGCGTGTTCATCATTCTAAATTTACACACAAAGACTGTCAAAGAGTTGTGCAGACTGGTGTTTCATATTGATTTCCAGAAAATTTACATTTTAACAATTGTAAAATGATTTAATTGAATTCTTGTATATATTACAGTATGATAGGTTGTAGGTCATACTGGATATAATTTGCCGAGAATTTTCTCAAGGACACTATCTCCTTGTTTATTCTTCTTTTCATTATCACAATGTTTCTGTTGTTGAGTTTATTTATTTGTTTTGATTCTGATTTTATGTTGTTCATTTTAATTCTTTTGGGAGACATTGAGCTGAACCCTGGGCCTGTTCTCATTTACAGCAAGAAAAACTGCAAAGTACTTTTACTCAATTATTCAGAGCTTAAGGTCAAATTTTCTTGATCTCTAGAGTTGTGGTCATAACTACCATTTGTTGTTTTTATCAGAGACTTGTAAGTGATAAGTCAAATGCAGTTTTTAATCCCTGGGTTTGATGCCCCTAACTTTATTTATCATCGTAACATCCCACATGCACCAGGTATGGCTGTATACTCTAAGTCTGGACTACCTATATTTATTGTCAGAAATTTAAAGTGTAGTTGCCATGATTGGGTAAAAGAAACTAAACAGGAACCCGATTATGTATACATAAAACTTAACAAGAAAATAAAGAAATTGGACTTTTATTAACAAAGCACAACAATACATGTACAGTAATAGAGAATATTTTTACACCACAGTTATAACAGACTTATTTACAGTGTCTGTAGCCTAGTACATAGGTAACTAAACTTCGTTACTTTTGGGAATCAATAACTTATGAGGTTTATACACAGGAGAACTTTTTAGCCGCCTTCCTTTGAGGTTGATTATCCTAGGAAGCATTGATGGTGTCCTCTGGTATATGCCACGTCCTCCCGGGGTCCATCCCCGTACATCTATTGCCAGGCCCTCTTTTGCATTAACAGCTACCCAACCTATGAATGAAGAAGAATAATTATGAATAAATACTGACATTAATTTCATATGAATATTTTAAAAATTATTTAGTTATTAGTACAGTTGCTTCTTCCAGTTTTTAATGGTATAGTTTTGTTGAAAATAATGGGGAAAAACAAAAACTAAAATATATGTAGTACATTGGTTTCTGAAATTTAATATCAGTTAGCACCATATGCTAGATAGCATGAAAACTTAACAAATTAATAATGAAAGTGCAGTTACACAAAACAAGTTTTGATGTAGGAAAAATCTAATTTTGGTAACCAATTTGAGTTCTCAGAGGAGTTACTCTTAGGGTTCCTAGAGGGGCTCCACAAGATAGACCAGCCAATTTAAAAAAATTATCTTCTAGTACAGTGTGCACTGTACTGGCCAGTACAGTGCACACTGACACTACTGAAAGACTCAAAACAAGAAGACCCTTTCTCTTGACTACAGTGGCTGCCTAGGTTCAATTCCTAATCTTAACCTGTAGATGTGGCAATAGCGTGCTGCATGCCGAACATTGCTGCTTCAACCGAGCACCCTGCGCAAGACCTACTCTCATTACTCTCATTCAAGTCTATGCAGGATAACTATTCACCCAAATCCCATGCTGTTTTGTCAGGGAAAGTGGGTGGGTTTGAGGACTCACAGAGGCAACATAAAAATAAATTTTTCCTATGTGGACTGAGTGTGAATATCCACATATCTAACATCTCAAAGGTTTAGGTCTTTTTCTTTAGCAATCTCATTTCCAAAAAGAATGATCAGGTGTGCTGAACCCTCAGTCAGTTCAGGATTCTCATACATCCCACCAAGTATGAGTCTATCCTACTGTTACCACTAGAGGTTTGTTCCGCATAGGAACAAATGACAAATTTTTAATCAGTTTGTATTTTTCATAGCTAATGAAGCTCATGTCTTAACGTTAACTGTCCACTTCTAGCAGCCCCTTTTACTTTTCATCCTGGGTTGGAAAAAGACTGATGCATCACTGGATTCAAGGGCACTCTCTCAATGTGCTTCCACCTCAGCTATGCATCGAATGTCAGATGCCACAGATTTCTTGCATTTACAATCTTTGATTGTTTTTAAATGGTTTTCAGCTGGTGCTAGAAGATTTATCTTACTATTAAGACCGAAGGTTTGTTAAGCTATGAAAAACTGATTGAAAAATTTGTCAATCTGATAGCATACCTGGTGTCCTCAAAGGAGCTTACAAAAGAAGCTGACAGGTGACAAAATGGATAAGCTCTTAAAATTTAATCCCAACCAGCCAGATAAAACTTTTGGTCCAAGGTTAACCCACAAGTTATAAACCACATTCTTTATTCCAGAAACACATACGGTTTGGCAACATAGAACACGAAAATAAACAAGAACTTAAAATTACTATTCAGGCATAGTTCTAAGGTGACGTACTCAAATACGCTGGGTTTGGTCAGTGTTGTTGCACCTTTCCCCCACAATATCTCAGTACACCCACCAGATCATGAAGAACCCTGGTTTTCGTCATAGTCCCGGTGGGGTCCGGACTTACTATAACATTCTGTTTCTGATGACCACTCTGTAAACTCGGAGACTTCTTCGAAAGAAACATTTCCAAAGAAAGCTAACAATGTACAGTGGTCCCCCCGTATTCATGGGGGATGCACACCAGACTCCACCCCCCCCCCCCCAATAGTTCAAACCCCTATAAAAATTATTTAAACAGCCTATTTTGTTAGTTAAAACTCAAGAAAAAATCCCTAAAAATGTTTATACCTGGTTTTTTAATGGTTTTATCTTAAAAGTACATTTTATGATGAAATTGATAAAAAAACAGGAATTTGTGGATATTTCTCATAGAAAAATACAGCAAATAAGCAAATTTCCCGTGAATTATAGGGGGAAATGTTCCAGAGAGAAATCAGCAAAAGTGTGAGTCCATGAATCCGGAGAACGAGAATATGGGGTCCACTGTACAGACGGCCCTCGGTTAGTGGCAAGGGTTCCATTCCTGGCCGCCGACGCTAAGGGATTTTCAACGCTAAGCCAATTTAAAGTCTATGGCCGCCGCACACCTTCTTCCGGAATACTAGACCAGTTAACAGCGCCCTAGATCAGTCAAACGGTGCTGTGATCCCGCAATGGCGCAATAAGTAAAATTATATTTATGCAGTAAAGCACTATAGAATTTACTGTACAGTAGGACTGTACAGCACATTTTAGTATTATAAATATTGTAAAGTGAAAAAAAAGCCTAGCTCTAATCCTTTTGATGTGTAGAGTATGTAAAGATATACGTAATAAGGTTTTATACAGTGTACAGGTAGCTGTAGTGTTCAAGTTACGATAATTTGTCTTACGATAATCCAGTTTTATGAAAGACCAAATTACAATAGCCTAACTTTATCCCATCTTCTAGCTACATAAGTTCAAAAACAGCAAAAGAGAATGATGAAAGTATGGTTTTAACGTTATACTCATTGCGTAAATGTGTATAGCCATGAATAACCAAACGAGAAACAACTTTTTTTCTGAGTACATGTACAGCCAAATTGGATAACAACATTCATTTGGCTTGCATGTCAATCATTGTACTATAGTACACTATTACTGTAGTTATAAATGACGTTATGTAGAATAGGACAGAGCTATCTTAATATAATAACTTTATTCACTATACACCAAATATCAATAGGGAAATATACTTTAAATTTAAACCTAGTTATAGCTGAAGCTGAGAATACTGTTCAAGCTGCTAATGACCCTTATCGTGCATAGGCAACAAGGATAAAACTCCAGTAAACGTATGCCATCAAACACAACCGTGGATAAAATTGAGACAAAATCATTTTAATCAACTACTGTTCTTGAAAGAACACATTTTACTGTTGGTTCCACGCCGATAAAAGGTAAATAACATAAAGTTCGTATTAGATTATATGAAGGAAAATTGCAAACGGAATCATGTATTGTTTTACTTGATAAACATGCCGCCAACATAATCTGTTAAAAAAAAAAAAAAATTAGTTCACAGTCACGAGACATATTCAAGTAATATTTCCACCTTAAAACACGTCGTATAAGGAAAATTAACCTTATCTCATATAAGTCAAGTATCTAGATATTCATTTATGCTAACTAAAAGCAAGAAAATTCGTTCAGAATTGCATTAAATATGGCAAAACAAACTCGTATTTGCCATTGGCCGCTCCGCGGAATATTGGCTTAGATTCACCGTAGTATTTTATCATACAATAATGTGAGAATACATACAATATTATTGGATACAGTGAAGTAATGTATAACTTTTTAAAAGATTTATGGAAAATATGCATATTTACATTTTCTTCTGTGCTTATCTTAATTTTCATCACGATGCCATCAACGTAGCTGCGGCATCTCAAGCTCGTCCGGTCTTACCTCAATTTTTGCTCGCGTAACAAAGCAAAAAATCGACCAAGCTGCAGTTATATTTTGTACTTCTATCCCATGGAAAAACAAACAAAATAATAATTAGCCGAAAATTGTATTTTTCCTAACTATACAAACCTGAGGTCCTTTACAATAGGAATGTAACTTGCGGCAGCTGGAACCGGTCGTAAGCTTCAAACAAGGGAGTTCGGTAGTTAACTGCTTGTCCGACAGTCAGCGCACCGCGCGACTGGGAGGTGAAGAATCACTTTGCTTTAGGCCCAGGAAAAACAGAGTGAGGGGTGGCATGAGGTGGGACTATGTGTAAAGGACCTCAAGTTTGTATAGTTAGGAAAAATACAATTTTCGACAAATTGTTATTTGTTCCCCAGGCTTTTACAACCACCTCTTTCTAGTCCCCAAGTCATCGGGGAGTTGGAGACCAGTGCTAGATGTAAGTGCCCTGAACAAATACGTACGCAAGACGAAGTTCTCTATGGAGACCACCAAATCGGTGTTAGCTGCTCTTCGACAGGGGGATTGGATGGTCTCCATAGACTTGCAGGACGCATACTTCCAAATCCCCATACATCCAGCTTCAAGGAAGTATCTGCGTTTCATGTTCAACGGAAGAGTGTTCCAGTTCAGGGTGATGTGCTTCGGTCTCTCGACAGCACTGCAGGTGTTAACAAGAGCTCTCACACCTGTGGCCAAATGGCCTCATTTGAAAGGAATATGGACTTCTCTATACCTCAACGACTGGCTTCTTCATTCGCAGTCGAAGGAGAAGTGTGCGGAGGATCTTCAAGTCACGCTTCAGTTAGCAAAGGAATTCGGTCTAATCGTGAACCACCAGAAATCGCAATTGATCCCGTCCCAAGTCAGGACTTATTTGGGAGTACGGATGGATTCAGTAGATTTTCGGGCTTTTCCGTCCGATCAGCGGGTCAGTGCGGGCCTCAAGAAAATACGAGACTTCATGAGGAAGTCACAATGCTCAGCCAACGACTGGATGAGCCTGTTTGGGACACTGGCTTCGTTAGAGCAGTTCGTCTTTCGGGGAAGATTACACGAGACCTCTCCAATTCTATTTGAGAGAGCACTGCAAACAAAAGAAGGTGCCAGATTCTTTCGTTTTTCCCATTCTGGAAGGAATAAAGTTGGAACTGAATTGGTGGAACGCAGAGGAAAGACTGTTGCAAGGGAAATCCCTCCATCTGGTGAGCCCGAACCTCGAACTGTTTGCCGATGCATCAGATCGCGATGGGGAGCGACGCTACAGGACAGGGAGGTTTCAGGCCTGTGGTCTCCAGAAGAGAGGGAATTGCATATCAACATAAGGGAACTGAAAGCAATTCATCCAGGTTTGATGAAGTTCGAGTGAGTCGTCTGGAACAAAGTGGTCCTAGTGAACTAGGACAACACTACAGCCCTGTTTTATATAAAAACGCAGGGGGGGACTCACTCCTTTTCGTTATGCTGTGGGCAGAAACAATCAACATAACTCTCCTCACAAAGTTCATCCAGGGAAAGCTAAACGTGTGAGCAGACCAACTCAGCAGGAGGAATCAAGTTTTAGCGACCGAATGGGTGTTACACGACTATGTATGCCGTCTACTGTGGTCTCTCTGGGGCCAACCGATGGTGGATTTATTCGCCACCAACAAGAACTTCCGACTTCCTCTTTACTGTTCTCCAGTATTGGACAGCCAAGCTCTTTCAGTGGATGCGATGATGTTCAATTGGTCGGATCTGGACCTATACGCTTTCTCACCATTCAAGTTAATAAGAGCAGTCCTAAACAAATTCGTGAACCATCGGCGCACAAGAATGACACTGGTGACTCCATTCTGGCCAGCGAGGGAATGGTTCCCGGAACTCCTACATCTCCTAATAGATTACCCGAGAAGACTACCCGAACGAGTAGATCTACTCAGACAACCGCACTACAGGAGATTCAACGAAAACCTATCCGCTCTACGGCTGTCTGCATTCAGACTATCCAACGTCTCCTCCAAGAGAAAGGATTTTCGAGAGGAGTTGCGAAGTCTATTGCAGCAGCAAGGAGATCCTCATCATCCAAAGTTTATCAGTCCAAGTGGTCTAATTTTAAACTGGTGCAAACGATCTTGAGTCTCTTCTTCTGAAACCACACTGAGTCAGATCGCAGATTTTCTCCTTCATCTGCACCAAGTGCGCCGTCTTGTTCTTTCGACAATTAAGGGATATCGTTCTATGCTTGCCTCAGTGTTTCGCCATAGGGGCATTGAGGTTTCAAGCAACCAGGATTTGACGGATTTGCTTAAATCTTTTAATACATCCAAGGCTCAGTCTCCAAAACTAATCTCATGGAATTTGGATGTGGTCTTAAAATGGCTGATGTCTTCCAAGTGTGAACCTCTGGGGTCTAGTTCGCTTCGGGACCTTATGAGGAAGACTATTTTTCTGGTTGCGCTCGCTACAGCTAAAAGAGTCAGCGAACTGCAAGCACTAGACAAAAGAATTGGCTTTGTGGAAGGAAAAGCAGTGTGTTCCTTCATTTTAAACTTCGTAGCTAAGAATGAGGATCCTTTTCGGCCATGGCTGCGCTCATTTGATATTCGAAGCCTTACGGATTTAGTGGAAGAGGAACAGGAGAGACTCCTCTGCCCAGTGAGGGTGCTTAAATATTATTTAAAATGTACCAAGACAGTCCGAGGCCTGACTTGTAATCTCTGGTGCTCGGTCAAGGATCCGTCAAGGCCCCTTTCCAAGAATGCTATGTCGTTCTTTTTAAGGGACTTAATTACAGATGCGCACACGCATCTGCAAGAGAGAGAAACAACCATGGCGAGAGTAAAGGCGCATGAAGTGAGAGCAGTGGCGACTTCTCTAGCATATAAAAAGAACCTGTCTCTAAGAGGCGATACTCCAGGCTACACACTGGAGGTGTAAGTCAGTGTTTGCGTCATTTTACCTCAGTAACGTGCAAACAACTTTTGAAAATTGCAGTACCTTAGGTCCCTTTGTAGTGACTGGCACAGCGTTGTGGGAGGGAACCTAGGAAGTCATTCCTTCCTTACTTTTATTATTGTGGTGGTTCGGTTTTTACGGTTGCCTGAGAGAATGGAGGCTATTAGAGTTCTCCTCAGTCAAATTAGGGTAAAGATGAAGTGTATTTTAAGGTTAGTTTTTAATCGTATGGGGTTAGGTGAACCCTCCTTATTTCTTCGTTGTGGTACTGCGCCCAGAGAAGGGGCATTATGGATGTCGTGTCGCATACAGGTCACACCCTAGTCGACACGCACTCCTGTAAGCAACCAGCGACCAGGTCCATACACCCCGCTGTTGCTCTAAGGTTAGCAGATTAGAGAGGCAGTAATCACTAAATCGGCTACCTTAGCAGGTAAGGAACTATTTCATTCTTCTTATTCAATTCTGTTAAGCAGTAGTTAGCTGTCACTGACCCACCTCCTAAAGGTGCCAATCAGCTATATGTAACTACTAGGTAAGTTGTATACATAAAAATGACATTTTTATGTTAAAATAAGGTTTTACATATACTTAGCTGGTAGTTACATAACAAAAGCCCACCCACCTCCCCTCTGTGGACAGGTAGGCATAAAATATCTGAGCTTAGCTAGAATAGTTCCTAGTACCCCGGTAGGGGGCGGGGAAGGGGGGGGGAAGGGATCACCTGAAATATCAACTAGCACTACCGTGAGTTTTGAAATTCTGCCGTGACGTCAGAGACTATAGCTATATGTAAATACCAGGTAAGTACATAAAACATTATTTTAACATAAAAATGTCATTTTTCTGAGCATATAACTGCAATATTGCATCTACACAGCCTTCGAAAGTTCTGAAGCACAGCATGTGAATTGTAAGACAGATCACTGGTAATGGGGATCTTAGCAGTTTGTGCACTGTTGTCACATTCGTGAGAAGGGGGAAGGAAAACCAGGTAATTGCCTTTGGTCATTTTATACTCTACCAGTGTCTATCAAAGGCACTATATTCTAGCAAAGACACTATGACAGAATTCTTTGATATTGGTTGGTCTGTCTTATGAACCCCTGGGGGGAACCAGAAGAGCAGCTCCCTTTGAGGATAAACAGCAGCAACTACACTATAAAAAATAAAGCTTTTTTGGGTTGGTATACCAATGAGCATAAAAGTATAAGAATGGATTACATGGTAACCTATAGGGATATAAACTGCTTGCCTTTCTCTTTCTCTCTGGATTTTTCTTTATGAAAGAAAAAAATATATTTTTTCAAGTGTCTACCACATAGCACAGCATTGCTAAATAGTGAGAGAGAGAGGAATTTCAATGTAAATTTTTTCATTGATTTCATACAGAGACAACTATACTGCAGTTTGGTTTTTTATTTTTAAAGTGAATCTTAACTAATAATGTACAGTACTGTACTACAATTATACAGTACCCTACTGTTTTGTTTTCTTTTCCATGCATTTTGATTTACATTCAATGTATTTCAGTGTATTTTGATTTTTTTTACATTATCTGCAAACTTCCAATATCCAAAAGGGGCTTGGATGTATTACTAATGTAATTTGAGGTAATACTGGTTAATAGTTTGATATACATTATTTTTCAATCAGGTATTTTATTACTTTAAAGCCATTTACCCCAATCACTTGAGGTTTTAGGACATTAACTACCTGTTTTATTAAGTTCTTGGAAGAAATGAAATTTCCACTTTTCCATACAAAACATTTTAGTTTATTCTTACCTGCAGAAGATAAAACAACATCGCCACAACACTCCTGACTGTTGTTTGACATCATTTTCAAGTCATGGGGGGCTAGGGTAGGCCAATGTTGAAGTCTTTCTTCACCACCCACAGGTACTCCTAATACTGGTGTTCCCAAATATTTAGAATAAAATAATGAAGCATAGACGGTTTTCACAATGGTTATTGGAATTTTGGGTGCTGAGAAAACTGTAATTCTGTCAACAAAAAGAAAATAATTGTCATGAAACTATCAAATAGCTTTTTTCCACAATGTAATAACTTTTTTCACAAAATACTCACTCCTCTTTACTCAAAATTAACCAACACTGGTTTCCAAAATGACCAGATGCTAAACTCCCCCTGAATCAAGAAAGAATGGATATTCTGGCACCTAGTAGTGATCACCAATCAGTATTCTTGCAGTGGTAATTGAGCGCTCTGCATTAACCCTAAGCCAATGTTTGTTGGCCACTGCCATGACAAAACTATGCTGTATGTATTTTCTGTTCAAAAATCCTAATTTTCCTCTTTTTTTTGCGTGCATGTCTGCCTTTCCTATAAAGTGATTTAGCTCAAATAGAGGTATTATTAACATGACTGTAATTCTTATGTCACAGCAAGAAAAGGTTGCAAAGTCCGAATACCAACTAATTCAGTAACATTTAAAGGTATGAAATACAAAAAGAAAATAAGTTACAAGTAAAAAATGTAGTAAAATAGAAAAAAGAAATCATGCAATGATGAACAAAATCATACCTGGCAAAGGAACATCATAAAAATAAATAACTAATACATACATACAGTACTGTGCTAATGATTCAGATTTAAAATAAAAGATCTACTTCTTAAACAAATGATAAAATACCACTGGTATTGTACATCATCTCCCCAACAAGAACCCTAGAGAGGAACACCCACACCAGCAATCCTTACCTTAACAAACATGCTAGGAAGTTATCTTAAAAGATCCCCATATACATATTGGACGTTCAACCAGCTATATCTTAAGAGTCAAGAGGATCAAGTAATCTTTAAATATTTCTGGATTAACAAACCACATACGTACATGGTTAATCTTTATCAGCAAAAAGCCTTTTCACCTATGGCCATGTTAGCATATTGAACTTCCAAGGTGCTGTCACACACATGACTTAAACAATCTTATTTGGCCCTACTTAGTTCAACAGTCTAAACAAATCTTATAAATGTTTCTGATATCATCATAAATTACTACTAATATGGACAGAAAGGGTCTAGCAAGGCCAGTAGAACACTTGGGGATTCCTTTTTAGCTGTGTGGCAAATGAATGAATGATCATGATTTTTCTGGCAGCATCAATTGGTCACTCATGCTGCTGATACCAAGTAAATGTGTGTTAATGTATAGTGTTATTTATTAAAACCAAAAAACGTAAAATATGTTTAAGTTTTCAAGATGGTTAGCTACTGTTTAAGAAAGCTATTGGTATTACACATTACTACAACTTGTCTTCAGCCTCAAAGAGAAGTCTACTTCTAAGGCTTCAAAGGCTTGAAAATTCAACTACCAATGCCTCAAAGAAACTTGACAGTCAGCACAATGTAGCTACTGATATTCAAATGTTATTAGGAAGCCATGTGTTAGGTATGGCCTATTCATAAAGAGCTGTCTCTCATCATCTGGGCATACTGATATATGTACCTCCAAGGAGATAACTTCCTCAGGATTTTGCTCTTTTTTTTGTGTGTGTTTTCTATCATTACCTTACATCTTCCATGAAACTTCTGATTACTGGCATGTTGTAATTGTACAAAAGTTGGTATCTCTTTGGTAGTAAATTTAGTCAAGCTTCTTTTGCTAACTTATCAGCCTCCTCATTACCATGTCAGAACATCAAAAGTTTATTTGCTTTCCTCTACACTTCCATATGTCTGTAGAGGCAAAACTAATGAGAGCCCACAGCATGCTTCTTGCATCAATGAAAAAAAATTTCACTGAGAATATATGAACATGTTTCATTTGTGTCCTTTATATTTGATTGTTGTTGTTAGTAAGAGTACTATTAATTAGAAAGACCACTTCATATTAAGTTAGGCACATAATGTTTACAACTTATGTGCGAGGGGAAAATTTGCATGTGTCCCAAGTAAGATTGAGGTTGGATCACACCTTGTTACCATTACCATTCTTGCTCCTGCAAATGATATTGAAAGATCCACAGAGAGCAAGGAAATATTGTCATGGAGAATCACTGAGGATATTCCTCTGTTACCTAGAGTAAATGTTGCACTCAGCACATGACCTTATGGAATTCATTCCTCTAGGCAATTTCATTTTATGTATGATGTATCATCCACTTTTGCCTGGAGAAAATGACATGTCACAAATGTCAATTTCAAAATTAACAAAGAGTTGCTTCTCCTCTCAGTCAAGATAAAAGAAAAACAGTGATATGATGCTGCTTGGAGACAAGTACTCAACATATACAGTATGTTTAGACAAATGACAAATGAGTACATAAGTGTACAGTGCATTTGCCAATAACTGCACAGGGAAGACGACAAAATAAAATTCTTTTTCAAACACAAGACAATTCTTGCACTGCCTACCTCCATGAAATTAGTTGGCCCAGTTGGTTATCATTAAAATCTGTCAGCATATCATATGTCAGAAGTTGTTCCTCTTGATTTTATGACAAAAAAGAAACTTACAACCTTCCTTACCTTTCACTGAAAATTAGGTTAATTAAGTTTCAGCAAATTGTAATGATACAGACAATTGGCTGGACAAAATTCTACTTCTAATGATTAATCATGCTATTGAATACAATGCTCTTCACTTTACATACTGTCAACAGAATCTGGAATGATAAGTTACCAACACTTGGAAGTAGTTGCTGGATAGTAAGATGGAAGAAAGAATGAGGGAATGTGGAAGAAGTTGAAATAATCTTGAAAGAAAACAGTACTATAAAGATATGTTTGGATCAGAACTGGAAGAAAGGAGATTCCCTAATTCTTGAGCCCTCTTACTCGTCAAAGGGCTGAAAGCTTCACTGAGCTTTTGAAGTTCAGCAATCAGCTGAAGATATCCCTCTCCCTGATACTTGTCATCTTGAACCCATTCTTACTATATTTGCATTGTGCTCTAGGGATCTTAAGAAAATTTTTAATCTTGATAATTGGGTTGTTGAAGACCCTGATGGTTTCTTCCCTTTGTGTTTTAAAAGAAAAAGTTTTTAGTGTGTTGTCTTCCAAGATTAGTAGTCTATAGATTTTTAGGTCGACGTAGTATCTTTGCAGATGAGTGCAAAGAGTGGCAAATCCACAGCCAGAAGTAACTATAGGCAGATTTCTTTTGCCCTGTGCTCACCACAGTTGCAGAAAAACTTGTTTTTTTTAAGCACTATATAAGTATCTGAACTTGCATAGAGGAATATGTAGCACCTAAAGTTTTGTCCTTGGGATAGTTAATTGACAGATAATACACTTCACTCTAAAAGCAAGTGATTGGGGTTGCTTGGAGTGATTTTCATAAAATTGCCAATGCCCTTTATCTCCAATACAACTGCTTCTTAAAGATTGGGGGACCCTCTGAAATCTGTAAGAGTTCCAAACCAGCAGATGTTGGTAATACGGCATACATGTATGTTACAACTGGGGAATTATTTTTGATACCCCACTGATTATTAAGGTAAACAAGGTTACTCTTAAAACACTACCTTGTGGTACTCCTTGATTTAATAAATCTGACATTGTTACTCCAGCTTGAACCTGAAATAGCATATTTTTTTTAAATCCTTGGTAAAGAGGCAAATTACCTATCAGGTTACAACCATAAAGTACCCTCACAATCCCATATCTCCATGTTGTCTCACAGATGTGCACCTATCAAGTCACACATCTGGTTTAGCTGACGAACGTCACCCAGTTACCGACTCCTGTGCAGCAGCACACACACATCGAGAGAATCCTCCTCTAGGAACCACAAATCTGCAGATCAGACGTCTCTGTAAGAAGTCACAGTTATCTCTTCTTCTCCTCGTCCTGCTCAATGAGTAAGTGTTGTTGCCATGGCTATGAAGAAGGACAACAAGGTCCCATTAAGAAGTCAACAATGAGAGAACATTCTCAGGACAGGGACTGTTCTCCTCTTACATCTTTTAGTCCATGTTCTTGCTCACAAGGCTATGGCTGTTCTCCACATAAAGAGAGGCCCTACACAGTTGCACAACCATCTATGGCTGCCATCTCCTCATCGTAATATGCACTCCTGTTCTCATGGAAGGGACTGCGATCCACGTTCTCACTCACACGGCTGTGACCATTCTCCATGTAGTGGGAGCCCTTCACGGGCATAACTATTCACAATGTTCACATCTTCATCATAGTACGCACTCCCATTCTCGCAGATAGGATTGTAACAAGACAAGGCACCTTCTCATTCAGCAGAACTTTGTGCTCCGAAGAAGGTTTTAGGCACTGAGTGAGCTTACACTCTGGTAATTAACAGATATTTTTATTACATCCAATTCAGTTGACAGGACGGATTGAGAAACCTGTGGACAGGAAGTAGAAAGTACTCTCCCCCTAGAGGCAGACAATCAAGAACTTATGACAACCTATGCAGAAGTCATTGAACTCACTCATGGGTACAACTTGGGTGAAGAGACTGGCTACCATTTCAGATTTTTCTTTGGTACTTGAAGCCCTGGTTGGGCCCAAGAAAAAACAAAGGCATCTTTGGGGTTGCCATGCTCTAATCATGCTGAGTGCATTCTCAACCAGGTGAATTCTTTCGTCTCTAGATGGGATAATTCACTTTGATCTATATAACCCAAAGGCTGCATTACTAGCAAGACAAACAGATCCAGACCTGGTTTGATTAGGCATAGGCCTATCATTAGATTAATTTAAGGCAGAGGGCTCCTCCACACCAAGAGTTGGCTCAATAGAGGTAACCGGTTCTGTAGCATTTCAGGTAGTTTCATGGCTTAACCTATGGTCAACATCAGTGGGCAAGATCTCTTCTGCAAGTATGGTTATCACACAAGAGTACACAAGAGACTATTTTATCACTGTTGATATTATTTCATCGATACTTAAAATGCTAATCTCATATATAGGCAATAAAAAAACCATGCAAGCTGTAGCACTGAATGAGTATTCATGCATACAAATATGTACCCTACTCAGACAATTGCATGTTCAACCGCTATTGCAAAACTTACTTTCCTCTCCTTTTTCCTAATGTCTTGTATTTATCAGTTTTTACAAAAACTGATGAATACAAGTTAGCATTCAAGCACCATAAAACTGCACACTGCCACATCTTCCTATATGATAACTGGGGACTTTCAATGATTCACAAGGTACTTACTGCAATTTATATTTCTCATTCTGTTTTCTTGTTTTATCTCTTCACTCACCCCAATCACAAAGCTTCTCTTTCTCTCTATCCTTATTTCTCATATTCAATATTCATCACCACAATGAGCTACTCTGATAATAGAAATAATCACACCCCAACCCCAAAACTAAACTCAAGTGCAGAAAGTATAAAGCATAAGCAGAATTCTACATCTTCCAGAACATCTGAAAACAATGGTACTTTTACAAAAGGCATACATATCAGATGAGGGATTTGTGGATAAGCACCTACCTCACAGATGATGCACAATACAAGACATCAAATCGTGCTAATCCACCAATGAACAGAGTCTTGCCAGATGTGAGAGAGAAAGTCTGTGGTCTAATTAATTGACGAGGCAGGACTTTCATCAGTTCTTCATGTGTCAATAGATTAATCATCTGAAGCAACAAGATTAGTACATATGAAAATAAAAGAAAGTGAAACCAAAATATATCTTAAAGTTCAAAATAAATATCAATTTACTAAATCCTCACAAAAAACAATATGGTATTTTCTTTCTAACAATCTTTTCTCACTCCTTTCAAAAGTAAGTAGGGAAATTTTCACCCCACACTTTTTGAATTCTAATTTGGCATAAGAGACTATGAATAGACCGGATAATTCAAAATGAAACCATGCTCATTAGCAAGTACATAATACCAAATTACACACTAAAACATGCATAAAAATAACAAGATTTTCTGATAAGATTTACAACTACATTAATAGACACTACTGTACTATTTGGCTTTAAAAGTGCTATTTGGCTTTAAAAGCTACTTAGTCAATTACTATTATTTCTCCAATTTAATGTAAATTGTAAGGTGCATAAATTTCTTTTGAAAAGTTCCGCTTCTGAATCAGTTTCCTTAATATTTCAGACAAAAGGCATATGGCAGTAACCAGCAAGCTGTATGTGGCAACTAATGACCAGGCAGTGCCAGCATACAAGGACAACCATTCAATGCACAGATTATGCAACACATTGACAGTTTCTCAGTCACATGATTACTGGCTGCCCTTGAGCAAGAGCCCATGCCGGCATAAGGCTGGGTTCATCTTATACAAACAAACACGTCTTGCTAACTGTATTATGCAGGCAGCCAGTACAGGCAGTCCCTGGGTTATGACGGGGGTTCCGTTCTTGAGACGCGTTGTAAGCCGAAAATCGTCATAAGCTGGATCATCGTCAAAAATCCTAGGAAAACCTTACTTTTAATGCTCTGGGTGCATTCAAAACTATGTAAACTGCATTCTTAATGCATTTTTCATCAAGAAAACCTTCAAAAGGGATTTTGACGTAGGAAAAATCTATTTCTGAGCGAGGAAGCCGTGTCGCTCCGTGAAATAAGTCCGTTTAGCGTTATTTCTAGTAAAATATTGCTATAATACCAGAGAACTGCTAAATTGGACATGTCAGAACTCTGTAACTCGCTCACCTATAATTTTTGCATTTTTGGTGTCATATTTCTTCTGCCAGATCAGCCTTGTAGGTGTCGTAACCATGGAAATAATTTCTGATGAATATAATTGAAAAGCGCCTTAACCTTGGAACGTCGTAAGCCAAACCCGTCGTAACCCAGGGACTGCCTGTATCCTGGTAACCAAGCTAAATAACATTCTATATGAAGAAAATTTAAATCAAAAGTTATGTTAACAGATCCTTTCAAACATAATTAAAGAAAAACTACAGTAAATTAAGTCTATAGGCAGTCCCTGTTCTTGGCAGGGTGTTGATAAGCGAAAACTTCCAGTAACCGAAACTTGGCGATTTATGGGGCTCATGGCACTGATAACTCTGTCATCAGCGCCTTAAGGCACTGATAACTGAAACATGGCATGTTGTGGTGCCACAAATCATTGATTTTATGGCGCTAGACAAACGTCATTAAACCGGATCGCTATTAACAGAGTACACCGATAACTGGTTACTGCCTTATTCCATATACAGTCACCTCTCAAGTAACATGTGCTTAATTAATGCATTTTCAATTTAACTCGAGCTATAAAATGTTATAAAATGTTTAAAAAACATGAAAATTTTGATTTAACGCGAATTGGTGCCCAAACATTGTTTTCAAATCACCCGCGCATCAGAGCTGCAGACGATGGTCGTCGACATAAACAAAGACGTAGCACAGTGCACTGTATGTATTTATTAATAAAGCAAAAGACTTTATTCTGTTTTTCATTTTTGTCTGACCTACATAGTTATATTAATAGGCAGTCCCCGGGTTACGACGGTCTCGGCTTACGACGTTCCGAGGTTACGACGCTTTTCAATTATATTCATCAGAAATTATTTCCAAGGTTACGACACATATTCCAGAGTTACGACGCCTACAAACGCTGATCTGGCAGATGAAATATGACACCAAAAATGCAAAATAATCAATATTTAAAGGTTTTTTTGATGAAAAATGCAATAAGAATGCAGTTTACATAGTTTTGAATGCACCTAAAGCATTAAAAGTAAGGTTTTCTTAGGATTTTTGACAATGTTCCGGCTTACGACGATTTTCGGCTTACGACGCATCTCAAGAACGGAACCCCCGTCGTAACCCGGGGACTGCCTGTAATGCAGTACAGAGTTCCCCAAGTCCAGGAACGTAACCCCCCTTATTACTGTTATTTCTTATGGGAAAAATATGTTTAAATAACACGTTTTTTTAATTAATGCACGTTCTCCCGGAACGTAACCCTCGCGTTAATTGGCAGGTGACTGTATTCAACAAAAGTTGTTACTCTAGCCAGAATCAGTTCATAAAGGCCATTCACATCCCGATATTCAGTGTAAGCCACAAAGGCACCAATAAATCTGTTCACATAATTTATCCATTCTAGGCTTAAATGACTCCCACTGACATATTCATTTGCAAAAACAATACTCCCAATTTCCATATCTGATATATCTGAATTCTCTTTCATGTTTGTGAAAATATTCTTTGATATAGATGAAGTCTCCTTCATATTTGTGAAAATATTCTATGTATTTCAATTTACAATTTTTTTTATAACATGAAGAAAATTGGAGATATATAAGTTTTATAAGTTCACGCATCCAAACTAGTCTGCTCAACATTCAGCATTGTAAGCGTACTATTGAACCCCATACTTCAATGCAGTTTACTACCCTTCAGTTGGTGAACTGTATTTAGGGAAGTTATAAACTATATAATAGTATTTGTTCCTACACAAATAGAACCTTTTGTTCTCTATATAGGAATTTAGCTTGCATATACTACGAGGCTGTTTACTACCAATGGGTAGGGGAAGCGCCCACCCACCTGTCAGTCTACACTCCATTTTTTGCTTCTGGCCACCCTTGTGTGAAGATGTATCTGCGCTCTCTGCCTGACATGTTTGCTTTCACCCCTTATGATTTTCTTGCTTGAAATGCATTGTTTTTGGGCTGTCTGATATAATGCAAACCCCTTGATCACCTAAGCCTACTACAATGAAAAGGAAGCTTCAGGCGTTTGGGCACTGTCCAGGGAAGGACAAGAGATATAAGGAGTTCCTCTTGATAGCAATAAACTCACATACTCTATGTGCTTCAGGGTAATCCATGTTCAGAGTGCCATGTCTACCCATCTGAACAATGAGTGAAGTTTGCCAAGAGGAAGAAGGAGAAGAAGAAAGTCTCCAAGTGTCATCAGAGTGCAATATTCTGCCAATGACCAAACATTCACTTCCGTACCCTTCTTGTTCCTGCAAACTTCTGCCTGCTATTGTCAAGCTCAAGGGAGTGGTATCCCCTTCACTAACTCCTATAGTTACTTTGGTAGAGCAGTAGCAGCTAGCAGCAGCAGCACTCCCCCAAGGCAAAGAGAGGCTTCCAGAGAGGAGCCAGGCTGCTGCTGCAGCAGCCCAGTTCCTCTCTGGAAGCGACTCTTCGCTTAGAGAGTTGTCCTCTGGGGACACTCATTCTCATGTCATAAGGAAGAACCCTCACCTAACTTGACTTTGGTTCGAGGTACCATGGAGGCTGTGGGGCTTAGGAAACTATGGCCCTCCCTGAGCATCTCAGGGGGAGCCAAGTTTTTTTTTTTTTTTTTCCGAACATCTGAAGGTTATGAAGGGCCTTCCAGTGACTGCTTCAACCATGACCATGATGAACTTCAAAGGCCACGATTTCTATCGATTCCCGGACTACCCTTACTTATCTGGTGAATCTGCATGTGGCATCTGTGATGTGCCCCAAAGTGCTGCCCTCATTGCCGTCCTTGGGTGACGTCCTCCTCCAAATGCTGTTGACCTCAGCTGTGCTCAGCAAGGAGAGAAGAAGGCATTCGTCCTTGTCATCAAGTGCTGTTGCTCCTCCCCTTCTTATTCCAAAGCTAGCAAGCAGAGGCAGAAGATTCCTTGCCTCCATGTGGGAGGTCTCATAGAGCTTCCAGAAGTCAGCTCTCCGCTGTGTGGAGAGGGCTAACGGGTCTTTTGCAGGCAGCAACGAGTACAGCTGCACCCACTGCCAAGCACACAAGTGCAACTGCTACCCATGTATCAGTACCAGCAAGGGTTCCCGGTCTATGGACTCGGGAATAGCTGCCAGCACAGCCCAGTGAGAAAAGGTGAGAAGAGACCAGGCAGGTGCTCCCTCATCCTCCTACTCTTCAAAGTGTGACTGACTCGGGTCCTGGGATGGTGGTCTGGCCTAACCAGCCCTGTTACCTATGCCAGACAAGAGGAAGTCCCCTATTCAGTCTTCTTAGCCTGTAGAAGCCCCAGCTTCTAAGACTAGAGCATGCTTGAGGAACAGCCCCTGCCCCCAGCCACATTCGTGTGAGCGGGACTGCTCTCCCTGACCCATGTGCATGTTGTCACCACTGGTTGATGACCAACTACAGCTTTACTCACCTGTCATAACTTGTTTTTGACAGGCTGGAGTGTTCTGGGAGCTGGGAGCAGGACAGATCTGGGGTTTGGGACCAGTACCTCTCTCATTCCCATCCAGGACTGGCCATGAAGGCTTACGTTCCTGGTTGGTATTTAGACCAGACAGGTTACATGCTTGTGTGGTGGCGAGCTCTCCATCTCCCTAGCGAGTGTCCCTGTCCTGCAGAGGGAGCAACTCAGGAGGATCAAGACCTTGAGGGACTCGAGTCCTATGCCCAAGGGCTTGGACACTCCCAAATTGCAGAGGCACTTTGTGGAGATCATGAAAATGATCTGTCATTTCAATGATCTCAAGGAAGAGACTGGTCTGTCCTGCAGACCGCTCTTCAGCCATCAAGTCACTTTGGGGACTGCAGAAGGAATCCAGGTCTCTGATGGGCCTGCCACAGTCTAGGCTTGCTGATGGGGTTTTGGACCAGGTGATTTCTCTTGTTTCTGGGCAAGATAATTCCCTCCAGTCCAGCAAGACACTTCCTCCACCTTAGCTCATCAAAGGTAATATTACATTCCCTCAGAGATCCCACTGCCAACAAAGCAGGTTGAACTAGACCTGATCCTCCTGGTTTGTTGCAAGAGCATCTCTGTACAGAGGGAGTCTCCCTCGAACAGTCAGAGGCAGGAGCACTAGAATCAACTATCATGGTAGCTTCCAGGTGGTCTCTTTGATTGACCTTGGGTCCCCTACAGTGATCAAAATAGCTTCCTCTTCGGGTATTTGTATGACTAAGAAGGAGGTAACGTTTAAGAGACTGAAGCTGTCTGAAGGTAGGGCTATTAACCTACCTCATCTATCAGACATCAAACCTGTGGGTAATCCTCATGCTTAACATGAGACATGCTATATTGTCTCAACTCTAAAGGTTTGTTGGCCCCACACTGTCTTTGGTGCTCAGGAATGGGATCCTTCTCTCTCTGTACCACAGGTGAGGTGGAGGCTGCAGTGGATAGGCTATGAACCAATAACAATGACAAACTTGTTCACAAAGTGCTGTCAATGACCTATGAGTCTTCGCTTGGCACTGCAGCCCGAACCTCAATCAGGTTGGCCCTTTCTCTTCAGATCAGGTTAAGTACCAGACTTCCTCGGCCCCTCATACAGAAACCTAGTCTTCTTCTCTCGTGGTAGAAAAAGGTGTGCAGTCTACCCTTTTCAGCCCCTCCTGGTCTAGGAAAGGAGGCAAGGGAAAGAAAAAGGGAGGAGGATTCTAGGGGCAGTGTTCCTCCTCACTTACTGCTACTCATGGGGGCTGCCTATTGAGCCACTAAGTAACTTGGTAACAATATGGATTGGAGACCTATTGTATATGATGGCAATAAGACAACTTGCTGTGTAAGACAACCCCTTTTTCATCTACAAAATAGGTTTAGAGGTATGTTTGCCATATAACTAAACCCCAAATTTATACAATTAAGCAATGCCATCAGCTAATGTAAGTTAGTTGATACATAAATAAAATTAATTATTGTAATTATTGTCCCAAAAATGTGTAAAGCTCACCATTACAAAAAAATACTTTTGTATTCCCTTTTGAAAAATATATGGTAAACATCAAGACAAATGATTAACGCCTGTGATGTCACTATTGGTGGAGCAATACAAATTGGAAGTACGTATGTAGATGCACATGAATGTATTCCTTTGAAATTGGGAAAAAACCCAATATTAAGGAAAACTAGGGAGCTATTGATATCACAAAACTCTTTAGTTTAGTATAAATAAATACTACCAAGGAAACATTGGGCTTTAGTAAACAAGGCTCGTAAGTCAAGCACCACTGGGAACTATGAACTTGGCCGTTTTATAAACAGGAAGTTAGGCTACCCTGATTTACCCTTTGGTAACTTCAAATTATCTGTCAATGTTACAAGGGCATTGTATACGTAATGAGTATCAATGCCAAACCTGTCTAATTTTATTGCCTTATAATAATGGTACTCTGGGCCATGTAATAAGAGAGGAGGTGGAACCAATCAAGAGAGCTAGAACGTGCCAGTGATGGGGAGGAGAAGTGTGGGCCATCAGCAGATCAAATGGATAGATGTGGTGAGGAGGGATACGGGTGAGGTAGGATTGGGGAAAGATGCAAGGAATCGAAATAGATAGAGAAAGTTGACTTGAGCAGCCAACCCTAATATACACAGTGGGATTAATAAGGTGGAAAGAGGAAGAAGAAAAATGGTACTCTAGGTGAAGCTAGTGACACTGAGAGTTCACTCATCCTAACATCTAATTATGGTTTTTAACGTTATTACAGTTATTTTGTTTACAGGGGTCATCCTGTCATTAAAAATCTTGGCAAGATTTAAAGTTTCCATTTTATATTTGGGGAATATGATGTTCAGGAAGGATACCTACTACCATTTTGATTTTCTGCCACCTCTCAATCTCGATCTGATTTCAAACATAGGTTCCTAAATCACAGAAGAATCTTGCTCTTTTATAAGAAGTGAAGGCAATACATCGAAAAAGCACTCTGGAAGTTGTAACAGCCTCTGGGTTTCTACAACCATCTGATCCTGGTTGAGAAGGCAACAATTAGATGGAGACCAGTCATCAACTTCACTACATTTAACCAGTTCGTTCACCAGACCCAGTTCAAGATGGAAACGGTTCACTCACTTCTCAATTCCATCGGAGAGGGTAACTTCATGCTTTCAGTTGATCTGAAGGATGCATATTTCCAAATACTTATATATCGGTCATCTCGAAAGCACCTCTGCTTTACCC